>NW_026885936.1:0-71434 GCF_032173495.1 Musca vetustissima
ACCGAATTCAAGGCAACTTACCAGAGATTAATTCATATCGGACGAACATATATATGGAAGCTACATCTAAATCTGAACAGATTTTCACGAAACTTTGCTACACTATTATAGACTTAATTCAGTACGCTATGCCAAAATTCGTGCAAATCGTTTATATAGAGGCTTTAGTGCACCATTTACATAAAATCGAACGAAAATATATATGGGAGCTATATCTAAATTTTAACCGATTTTGACGAAACTTTGCACACATTATGCTAGACTTAATTCAGTGCGCTATGCAAAATTCGTGCAAATCGAATGATTTTCAGGGGCTTTGGTGCACCATTTACCTAACATCGGGCGAAACTATATATGGGAGCTATATATTTCACGAAACTTAGCACACATCATTCTTGATCTAATTCAGTAGGCTATACCAAATTTCGTGCATATCTAAAGATATATAGGGACCATTTACATTAAATTGGACGAAAATATATATGGGAGCTATATGTAAATCTAAACCGATTTTCACCATTGGACCAAATAAATGAGCTGTACCAAATTTCATCCAAATCGTATTATAAATGCGACCTGTACTTTGTTTACAATTTAACATCAACATATTCTCAAAAGGACCATAAGTCTAGTTCGATTGCTTTTGCCTGTTACAAATATATGCACAAAAACATAGTACCCTGTACCACAGTGTGGTGAAGGGTATAATTAATGTCAATTATTTCATTGAATTTTCTTTGTATTTCAAAATATATCCTCATTGTTCCAAAATATATCCTCATCGGATGATCCTTATTTGCATCCATTTTACTCAACCAAATTTTCAAGTCTAAAACTAGGACCAATATTTCGCGGCGTTACAAACATTTAGGGCTGCACAAAGCTATAATTCCCTGACAACATATTTGTGTAGGGTATAAATATACACGCAGCAAATGTACATACATATATTCTTTCAGATGTATGAATACTTTTGATGATGTTACTGCGCATCCACGCGGTCTTTAAAAATATATATATATATAAAGGACGTATATGTAAATCTGAACCGATTTTCACGAAACTTATCACACATCATTCTAGACATAATTCAGTACGCTATGTCAAAATTCGTATTAATCGAAAAATATATAGGGCCTTGGTGCTACATTAACACAAAACCGATTATCGCAAAACTTAGCACACATTACTGTAGGCTAAATTCAGTACGCTTCGCCAAATTTCGTGCAACTTTGGTGCACAATTTACCTAAAAACGGGTGAAACTATATATGAGAGCTTTATCCAAATCTGAACCGATTTTCACGAAACTTGGAGCACATTATTCTAGACTTAATTCAGTGCGCTATGCCAAATTTCGTGCAAATCGAAGGATGTATAGGGAGTTTGGTGCACCATTTACATTAAATCGGACGAAAATATATATGGGAGCTATGAACCGATTTTCACCAATTTCAATAGGATCGGATTATAAATGCGACTTGTACTTAGTTTACAATTTAACATCAACAGACGGACGGGCATGCATAAATCGACTCAGAAAGTTATTCTATGCTTATTCTCAAAAGGAACCATGGGTCTGTCTCGATTTTGTTTGCCTGTTACAAACGTATGCACAAAGCCATAATGCCCTGAACAACAGGTGTGTGAAGGGTATAAAGAGGGCAAACGTGTGTACAGTAATAATTTGTGTATACAGTCCACCAAATTAAATCGCTTCCTAATGGAATTGTACGAATTCTGTCATCAGTAATGTGTACAGTACTAAATTGTGTCACTTAGTATCACTTTTTTGATTCTGATATTTCCTCCTTTATCATTTTCATAAACACAAATTGGGAATTGGCAACACCTACATAAAGGTGGTTTGTGAACTTAGTAAACATCTGTGGTTTGTATATTTATTAATACTTTACTATAATTGCCAATTCCAATTCTTTGCTATAATGGCCAATTCTGATCTAAAAAAGAGGCAATTTGTATGGGGGCTATTGGTTCCCCTGACCCTATCAAAAAATTAAGTACCCTATGTTAACTGTGAAAATTTCATGAAAATCCGTTCAGTAGTTTAGGAGTCTATAGGGAACACTGATCAAAGAAACAAACAGAAATTCATTTTTATATATATAGAAGTACAAAATGGTACTAAATTTGATAGTATTTACATTAAGTTGAGAGTATTGAGATGGAATACTGAATATCGATATTAGTACTACTATTGGAGTACGGAATTCGGGTAGCTTTACAAAATCGTACTTATGTGTACGGAAAGTACTAAATTGTACTAAATTTGGTGCAAGTTTGATTTAGGTGAATATATAGAGCTGGAGTTTTCAAATTGGGAATTAAATTGACTGTTGGAGTGTTGTATAGAGGTAGTTTAGAAAATTCGTATTTATTGGTATGTAAAGTACTATTGTACTAAATTTAGTACAATTTGGATTTTGCTTGAAAAGATAGAGCTGAATTAAGATTACTGTTGAAGATTGAGCTATAGAGACATATTTGGAAATTCGTATTTATGTGTACAAAAAGTACTAAACGGCACTAGATTTCGTACAATTTGGATTTGGGTGAACGGAGAATGCAGAAAATTTAAAATTTGTAATAATGGTTGCTGTTGGAATTTAGAATTAAGATATGGAAGCACATCTTGATTATGTGTGAACGGATAGAACTGGACTCCAGAAATTCGGAATTAATAAAAATAATGGTACTGAATTTGGTAAAATTTATATTTAAGCGAACGAATAGAGATTGAAAACATACATTTGAAATCAAAATTGCAGAACTAAGGTTGCATTGGAATTTCCTACTTATGGATATGAGAAGCACTAAATGGTACTAAATATGGTACAATTCGTTTTGTGTGAACGGGAAATCAAAAAATTGGAATTAAAATTAAATTGAGACATGGAGGTAGTTTTGAAATGCGTAATTATATGTACTAAATGGTTTAGTACAATTTAGATTAGAGTGAAGGATAGAAATAGAAAACTTATGTTTGAAAATAAAATTACTGTTTAAGTACAGAATTGAGACAGTGTTGGAAATTCGAACTCATAAGCACGAAAAGTACTAAATGGTACCAAATATGCGGAATTGAGGTAGTTTTAGAAACTCGTACTTACGTCTACGAAAAGTTGCTGAACGGATAGAGCTGGACTAAGGTATCTTTAGAAATTCGTACTTATGGTTAGATTGATATATGTTTGGAATATAAATACGAAAAGTACAGAATTGTACCTAATCTGGTACAATTTGGCTTTAGGTAAACAGACTGATCTGAAAAGTTTAAATTTGGACTTACAATTACTATTTAAAAGCAGGTTTGGAATATGGGTACGAAAAGTACAGAATGGTATCAAATCTGGTACAATTTGGGTTTTAATGAACATACAGAGCTGGAATTTTAAAATTTGGACATACGATTACTATTTAAAATCTGGATTGAGTTACTTTGGAAATTTGTACTTATAAGTGTAAAAAGTACTAAATTTGGTATAATTTGAACTTCGGTGGAATTAAAATTATTTTTTGAGTGTAGGATTGATGGAGTTTTAGAAATTCTTATATATGAGTATAAAAATTACTAAATGGTGCCAAATTTGGAACAATTTGTATTTGGTTAGGATTTGAATTTAGATGAGATTTCGAATTAAGATGACTATTGAAGTGAAGTATGGAGACAACTTTGGAAATTTGAATTTATTTGTACTATTATTCGTACAAATAAATTCAAATTTCCAAATAGAATAGAAAATGCACTAAATTTGGATTTGGGTAACGGAGAGAGCTGGAAACCTAGAATTTCGAATGTGGGCCACAGACGGAGAGTTAGAAGGAAGTACTAAAGGGTTTTTGATACTTAAATTAGTGGTGGTGGTACGGAGGTAGTCTTTAAAATGGAACTAAATGTGGAACCTGTACGTAAATATATAATTCTGAATTCTGATCTATTCTAAATCTGTGTAATGGAAATAAGAACGAGATTTCGGAAAATAGTGCTTATGTGTATGAAGAGTACTAAATGGTAATAAACTTGATATTAGATGTAAGAATAGAGGTGGAATTCAGAACAATATTGCAGTATTCACGACTTCCATAATAAAAATTATTTTCTTTTTGTATTCCCTTTCCGCATACGAAGCACTTTGCTAGTACTAAATATTTAAATATATCATCTAATGTCATTTTATATTAATTTTTAACCCACTGTAAAATAATTTTCTTCGTTACATATCTACATGCATGTGTTACTTGTACGTATTACTTATGGCAACTGCATTTTTACCCCTTACAACAAATTGTAATTGTATTCTGGTTTTCTCTTTTTTTCTTCTCTGCCATCTTTTGTTTGGCTACAACGAATATAAAATATTAATATGACAGTAAAAGCACAAGTAGTAAATTTTATTTGAATATTATAATATGAAAAATATATATTTTTAATTTTATTACCCGTCAAGTGGCAGGTTTTGGGGTCAGGGTTGCCATGTATAAAACAAGTACGATTTGAAAGGGGATTTAAAGTTGAAAAAATTAATAAAAACTATTCTTTAAAAAATCCACGCCTAATTTTAGTCCTTAAAAAATATTCTTTAAAAAATGCACGCCTAAAAATACCCAACCATTAGCCCGAAATTATTCCCCATTAAAATTGGCAACACTGTGGAATGGCAGTTTCAACTCCAGCCATTCTATTGGTCCTGCCATCGGGCTAACGTATGATGATAAATGATTTATGACAGTGGAAAAAATGTGTGGATTTTCAACATGAATAATAGTTGGACATTTATTCGTTCATTCTTTCACTCGTTCGTCCATTCGTTCGCTCGCTCGCATCTTTCTCCTTTCATATGGGAAAAGAAAGGAGGATTTCCAAATAGTTTTATTTTTTTTCTTTCAGCAGCCATTATTTCAATTACTTTAAGTATGAACAAATCTATTATTTAAACTAATTTACTTAGTGTGTGTGTGTGTGAGTGTGTGTGCTTTAAGCGCATATATGAGGACTTGTTAAATGTTGCAGAAAAATTTCAACTGCACTTCAATGTAAAGAACAAATAAATATGAATTTTGAGTGTTTGTTTTGTTTCCGAACAATTGAAATATTTGATTATGATCTGCATACATATTTATGTGGTATATTTGTTAAACAAATTTACTATTTGTTTAGGTTTATTTAATTTATTTGCTCCTTTGTGGAAGAATGTTTTATTTGTTTTTAATTTTTTTTTTTTCATAAATAAAATAGCAAAATTGTTGAATAATTTTAAAAGTAAATAACAAAATTATTTAAACATCTTAAATAATAATTGTTTTCAAAAATAATTTAAAAGCATGAAATAAGTGAGGATTTTTAAAGGAATATTTTTCCAAGGACCAATACAAGGCGGGAGATTTTTATACTCATCACCACAATGTGGTACATGGTAGTATGTCTTTGTACATATGTTTGTAACAGGCAAAAATAATCGAGATAGACCCATGGTTCCTTTTGTGAATATGCATAGAATTACGTTCTGAGTCGATATATGCATGTCTGTCCACCCATCCGTCTGCCCGTCTGTCCATGTTGAATTCTAAACAAAGTACAGGTCGCATTTATGATCCGAATTGGATGCAATTTGGCACAGCTCATTTTTTGACCCAAGGACGAACCCTATTGAAATTGGGAAAAATCGGTTCAGATTTAGATATAGCTCCCATATATATTTTCATCCGATTTTAGGTAAATGGTGCACCAAAGACCGTATATATCTTTCGATTTGCACGAAATTTGGCACAGCGTAATGAATTAAGTCTAGAACGATGTGTGTTAAATTTCGTGGAAATCTATTCAGATTTAGTTATAGCTCCCAAATATATTTTCGTCTGATTTAAGGTAAATGGGGCACCAAAGTCCCTATATATCTTTCGATTTGCACGAAATTTGGCACACCGTAATGAATATGGTCTAGAATGATGTGTGCAAAGTTTCGTGAAAATCGGTTCAAATTTAGATACAGCTACCATATATAGCTTCGTCCGATTTTATGTTAATAGTACACTAAAGTCCCTGGAAATCTTTTGATTTGTACGAAATTTGGCACAGCGAAATGAATTAGGTCTAGAATGATGTGTGCAAAGTTTCGTGAAAATCGGTTCAGATTTATATATAGCTCCCATATATATTTTCGTCCGTTTTAAGGTAAATTGTTTACCAAAGTCCCTATATATCTATCGATTTGCACGAAATTTGGCACGGTGAACTAAATTAAGTGTAGAATGATGTGTGAAAAGTTTCGTGAAAATTGGTTCAGATTTAGATGAAGCTCCCATATATAGCTTCTCCCGATTTTAGGTAACTAGTCCACTAAAGTCCCTGGAAATCTTTTCATTTGCACGAATTTTAGCATAGCGTACTGAATTAAGTCTACAATGATGTGTGCAAAGTTTCGTGAAAATAGCATCAGATTTAGATATAGCTACCATATATAGTTTCGCCCGATTTTAGGTTAATAGTACACTAAAGTCCCTGGAAATCTTTTGATTTGTACGAAATTTGGCACAGCGTAATGAATTAGGTATAGAATGATGTGCGCAAAGTTTCGTGAAAATCGGTTCAGATTTAGATATATCTACCATATATAGTTTCGCCCGATTTTAGGTAAATAGTCCACTAAAGTCCCTGGAAATCTTTTGATTTGCACGAAATTTGGCACAGCGAAATGAATAAGGTCTAGAATGGTGTGTGCAAAGTTTCGTGAAAATCGGTTCAGATTTAGATATAGCTACCATACATAGTTTCGACCGGTTTTAGGGAATTGGTGCAC
The DNA here is from genome assembly GCF_032173495.1 of Musca vetustissima. NCBI lineage: Eukaryota > Metazoa > Arthropoda > Insecta > Diptera > Muscidae > Musca > Musca vetustissima. The sequence goes on from NW_026885936.1 coordinate 6,818, forward strand.
CATAGTCTCAGTAAATCATTCGATTTGCACGAAATTTGTCATAGCGTACAGAATTAAGGCTAGAATGATGTGTGCGTGAAAATCCAGATTTTGGTATAGTGCATCGATTTTAGGTAATTGGAGTAAATCATTCGATTTGCACGAAATTTGTCATAGCGTACTGAATTAAGGCTAGAATGATGTGTGCAAAGTTTCGTGAAAAGTTTGCACGAAATTTGCCATAGCGTACTGAATTAAGGCTAGAATGGCGTGTGCTAAGTTTCGTGAAAATTGGTTCATGTATATTTTTCGTCCGATTTTATGTATATAGATATAGCTAGAATGCACCAAAGTCCCTATATATCGTTCGATTTGCACGAATTTGGGTATAGGGTACTGAATTAAGTCTAGAATAAGCTTCGTGAAAAGATCCATAGCCAGACCGATTGACACAACGTACTGATGTAATATAAACCAGTGAGCGGAGCAGTATAGTCGGACGGGGCCGACCATATTATACCCTACACAACTTGCACGAAAAACTAACTTTCTGTGGATCTATATTTTGAGCTTGGGCAAAATTTCGCGATTTTTGAACCATCTGGACCATCTAGAGGCCTACAATTATTACTAATGTTCAGTACAGCCCTTCTGTCCAGATTCCCTTCCCTTGTGTTGTGATCTTCTTATTCGCATTGCAGCCTATAGATCGACTCGAAAAAATATAAAAAAATAAGTTTTCGGTCCATTTCATCACAATATAATTATTTTATCGTCACCGAAAATTGTAGGCGTTATGCTTAACCATAACTGGAACTTCATGGAACATTTTAAAGCGATCAGCGCTATGTTTCCGCCCTCTGGTGTGTTAAAGGGTTACTAAATAATATCTGAATACATAAGCACCTGTAAATATTTAAGTGTAACTCCCACATCTGAGTACATACGACCATATATTTGGTATCAGTTTAAAGGTCAACCACTGCCCTTGGATGTACCAACAACTTTTCGGGTATATGTCCTTCAGGGGTAAACCTATACGCTATAGAATACAAATTTTGTCATTTTTCACACAAAAGTCAGGGTCCATTTGACATGCTAAATATTGACCGATACTTATCAAAACAAGCATGCTTATTCTTTGACCCGATCCCCTGCTCTACGTAAAAATTCGCGATGTTTGGGTCATAATTGCGGCCTCTAGAGCGACCAGAAAAAACCGATAAAAATTAAGTATTTGGTCCATTTCATCCCCTAGATGTTAACCGATCTTTCCCAAAAACAATAGGGGTCTTCATTGGCCAGAACCCATCCTACATGCAAAGTTTCGTGCAGATTGGTCCATAACTGTGGCCTGTATCGTGTTTACAATATATAATGGACGGACGGACGGACGGACACATATGTCTAGATCGTCTCAGCTAGTCGAGATATGATGATCGGTATACTTAAAGGTGGGTCTAGGATCAATATTTCGCGGCGTTACAAACTCTTGGGGCTGCACAAAGCTATAATACCCTGATAACATAGTTGTGTAGGGTATAATTAGTCTCTGGCTAGTTTCCCTGAAATTGATTCAGATATAGATATTTAACAAAAACGCGTCGTCTGTTAGGATATATATGTAGAATATACCCAAAGTGGTCGGTCCAGTCCGACTTTACTACATTCCTTACTGTTGAAAGGAATATATGGTTGAGGAGCTACTTATATATAAGGATGGATTTATCAACTAATTAATTCGAGACCAAATCATCCATATTACGAAATTAAACATGCATTATGTATTCTACAAAATGTTCTCTGCAAATCGAATGCCTTTCAGCAATTTTCAGTTGATTTGTAGAATATGAACATTTCCGTAAATAAGTAGTCAATTAAAATTTAACATAATTTCCTAAGCTGTATTATTATCCTGGTAAATAGAAAATAGGAGTACATATCTGCAGGGCATATGTGAGAATGGAACACTATTTACTCAAACATGTAAAACCAAAAACGCCTATCGTATTCATATTAAGCCCACATTTGTTGTTTTATAATCAGATTCGAATATACTCATACCTATGTATATGGGTGTGTACAATCAAACCATTACTTTGAGGCCGAACGAAGCTTGTATCAACTTGTTATTATTCATTTGTAAATTTGAAATGGCCAAGATATGCAAAATTCATACGTGAGATAAAGGCGATGCTTTATTAAATGTCTAAAATCCATAAAGCTTCATAATTCATATTTCGAGTTGATACCGCAAATATCGAAATGTTCTGCAATTTGTTCAACGAAGCTACAACTAACTAGAGTTACACTAGTTGACAGGTTTTTTTTTAATCCACGCCTAGGATTGGTCTCAGAATCCAAAAAAAAAAATATTCTTTTTCAGAATCCACGCCTAGGATAGTCTCAAAAAAATATTCTTTTTCAGAATCCACGCCTAGGATAGTCTCAAAAAAATATTCTTTTAAAAATCCACGCCTTGTTTGGTCCCTGAAAAAATATTCTTTTAAAAATCCACGCCTTGTTTGGTCCCTGAAAAAATATTCTTTTAAAAATCCACGCCTTGTTTGGTCCCTGAAAAAATATTCTTTTAAAAATCCACGCCTTGTTTGGTCCCTGAAAAAATATTCTTTTAAAAATCCACGACTTGTTTGGTCCCTGAAAAAATATTCTTTTAAAAATCCACGCCTTGTTTGGTCCCTGAAAAAATTATTCTTTTAAAAATCCACGCCTTGTTTGGTCCCTGAAAAAATATTCTTTTAAAAATCCACGCCTTGTTTGGTCCCTGAAAAAATATTCTTTTAAAAATCCACGCCTTGTTTGGTCCCTGAAAAAATATTCTTTTAAAAATCCACGCCTTGTTTGGTCCCTGAAAAAATATTCTTTTAAAAATCCACGCCTTGTTTGGTCCCTGAAAAAATATTCTTTTAAAAATCCACGCCTTGTTTGGTCCCTGAAAAAATATTCTTTTAAAAATCCACGCCTTGTTTGGTCCCTGAAAATATATTCTTTTAAAAATCCACGCCTTGTTTGGTCCTTAAAAAAAATATTCTTTTAAAAATCCACGCCTTGTTTGGTCCCTGAAAAAATATTCTTTTAAAAATACACGCCTTGTTTGGTCCCTGAAAAAATATTCCTTAAAAAAATCCACGCCTTGTTTGGTCCCTGAAAAAATATTCTTTTAAAAATCCACGCCTTGTTTGGTCCCTGGAAAAATATTTTTTTTAAATCCACGCCTTGTTTGGTCCCCGCAAAAAATATTCTTTTTTTAAATCCACGCCTTGTTTGGTCCCCGCAAAAAATATTTCTTTTTAAAAATCCACGCCTTGGACTGTGGCTTCTTGATTTTTTTTTTTTTTTTTTTAAATCCACGCCTTGTTTGGTCCCTGCAAAAAATATTCTTTTAAAAATCCACGCCTTGTTTGGTCCCCGCAAAAAATATTCTTTTTAAAATCCACGCCTTGTTTGGTCCCTGGAAAAATATTTTTTTAAAAAAATCCTTTTTTGTAGTCCAGTGTTCCCTTCCCATATATAAATCCCCATTAACATTATTCGAAGCTTTTGGATCATTGGTATAATTAAGCAGCGATTTATCGAGTCCAGGAATAAAGTGAACAAAAAAGAACAGTTTATAAAGCATAGATAGAACCAGTTTGTGAATGGCGAAACATCTGCTCCATCAGAGGGACATGCCGACAGACCTATGGACCACAACAGCGATTTATTAAAGAGATTTATTTTTTCAAGGGTGGATTTATTAAGAAATATTTTTCAAGGGCCAACTGAGGCGTGGATTTATTAAAGAATATTTTTCAAGGGCCAACTGAGGCGTGGATTTATTAAAGAATATTTTTCAAGGGCCAACTGAGGCGTGGATTTATTAAAGAATATTTTTCAAGGGCCAACTGAGGCGTGGATTTATTAAAGAATATTTTTCAAGGGCCAACTGAGGCGTGGATTTATTAAAGAATATTTTTCAAGGGCCAACTGAGGCGTGGATTTATTAAAGAATATTTTTCAAGGGCCAACTGAGGCGTGGATTTATTAAAGAATATTTTTCAAGGGCCAACTGAGGCGTGGATTTATTAAAGAATATTTTTCAAGGGCCAACTGAGGCGTGGATTTATTAAAGAATATTTTTCAAGGGCCAACTGAGGCGTGGATTTATTAAAGAATATTTTTCAAGGGCCAACTGAGGCGTGGATTTATTAAAGAATATTTTTCAAGGGCCAACTGAGGCGTGGATTTATTAAAGAATATTTTTCAAGGGCCAACTGAGGCGTGGATTTATTAAAGAATATTTTTCAAGGGCCAACTGAGGCGTGGATTTATTAAAGAATATTTTTCAAGGGCCAACTGAGGCGTGGATTTATTAAAGAATATTTTTCAAGGGCCAACTGAGGCGTGGATTTATTAAAGAATATTTTTCAAGGGCCAACTGAGGCGTGGATTTATTAAAGAATATTTTTCAAGGGCCAACTGAGGCGTGGATTTATTAAAGAATATTTTTCAAGGGCCAACTGAGGCGTGGATTTATTAAAGAATATTTTTCAAGGGCCAACTGAGGCGTGGATTTATTAAAGAATATTTTTCAAGGGCCAACTGAGGCGTGGATTTATTAAAGAATATTTTTCAAGGGCCAACTGAGGCGTGGATTTATTAAAGAATATTTTTCAAGGGCCAACTGAGGCGTGGATTTATTAAAGAATATTTTTCAAGGGCCAACTGAGGCGTGGATTTATTAAGAAATGGGGCATGGTTTTAGGTGAGTGAATGACCACAATCATTTTAGTGTTGTGTGTTCCGCTTGCCATTCATCAGTTGGACACCAGTGCAGAAACAAGTTTTGTCCTCATTTACTTGTTTGTGGTGTGGTGAGGGTACCTTGCAGTGGTTGTTGCTTCACTTTATCACAATTGCCGAGATCCTCCCAGTCTTGTTTTGAGTACTGGTTCGTGTGCCACTGCTGCTGCTGTTCCTCCACATCATTGAAAATTTCTGAAATTTTGCAGAAATATTTCTGGGTCTGCAGATTGTTGGCCTGTCGGTTGACCATGATATTTCCCAAGATAGTAATTCTTGTCTTTTTTTGTTCGCCTTCTCCTTTTTCTGCGTTTCACTACAGTACATCTTTCATCCTGCAGCCGGAGTGAAGTATTTAAATTGCATGGTTTTTATTATTATTTTCTTTGGATTGGTAACAAAAACAACTTGGTTGAAACTATTTGTAACAACATGTATTTAAAATTGTTGCACTGAGGATAATCTACTTCGTAGAAGTTGTTGTATGTGATAATTTGCCAATAGAAGATAAATAGAAATTATATATAATTTTCATGAATGTTTATACAATTGAAAAGATTAAATAGATTGGAATGTTGTGTATTTTTCCTGTAATTAAGCATTATTCAAAGAAAAAAGAATAGGTTATATGAAAATATTATGCCAAGGCCCGTGGATCTTCTATTCTTCGAAATAATCTTTTTTTAATAATTCCACGCCTTTAATAGTCCTTGAAGAAATCTTCTTTAAAAAATCCACGCCTTTAATGGTCCTTGAAGAAATCTTCTTTAAAAAATCCACGCCTTTAATGGTCCTTGAAGAAATCTTCTTTAAAAAATCCACGCCTTTAATGGTCCTTGAAGAAATCTTCTTTAAAAAATCCACGCCTTTAATGGTCCTTGAAAAAATTCTTTAAAAAATCCACGCCTTTAATGGTCCTTGAAGAAATCTTCTTTAAAAAATCCACGCAACTGAGGCTTCTTAATAAATCCACGCCCACGCCTCAGTTGGCCCTTGAAAAATATTCTTTAATAAATCCACGCCTCAGTTGGCCCTTGAAAAATATTCTTTAATAAATCCACGCCTCAGTTGGCCCTTGAAAAATATTCTTTAATAAATCCACGCCTCAGTTGGCCCTTGAAAAATATTCTTTAATAAATCCACGCCTCAGTTGGCCCTTGAAAAATATTCTTTAATAAATCCACGCCTCAGTTGGCCCTTGAAAAATATTCTTTAATAAATCCACGCCTCAGTTGGCCCTTGAAAAATATTCTTTAATAAATCCACGCCTCAGTTGGCCCTTGAAAAATATTCTTTAATAAATCCACGCCTCAGTTGGCCCTTGAAAAATATTCTTTAATAAATCCACGCCTCAGTTGGCCCTTGAAAAATATTCTTTAATAAATCCACGCCTCAGTTGGCCCTTGAAAAATATTCTTTAATAAATCCACGCCTCAGTTGGCCCTTGAAAAATATTCTTTAATAAATCCACGCCTCAGTTGGCCCTTGAAAAATATTCTTTAATAAATCCACGCCTCAGTTGGCCCTTGAAAAATATTCTTTAATAAATCCACGCCTCAGTTGGCCCTTGAAAAATATTCTTTAATAAATCCACGCCTCGTTGGCCCTTGAAAAATATTCTTTAATAAATCCACGCCTCAGTTGGCCCTTGAAAAAAAATATTCTTTAATAAATCCACGCCTCAGTTGGCCCTTGAAAAATATTCTTTAATAAATCCACGCCTCAGTTGGCCCTTGAAAAATATTCTTTAATAAATCCACGCCTCTTGAAAAATGGCCCTTAATAAAAATATTCTTTAATAAATCCACGCCTCAGTTGGCCCTTGAAAAATATTCTTTAATAAATCCACGCCTCAGTTGGCCCTTGAAAAATATTCTTTAATAAATCCACGCCTCAGTTGGCCCTTGAAAAATATTCTTTAATAAATCCACGCCTCAGTTGGCCCTTGAAAAATATTCTTTAATAAATCCACGCCTCAGTTGGCCCTTGAAAAATATTCTTTAATAAATCCACGCCTCAGTTGGCCCTTGAAAAATATTCTTTAATAAATCCACGCCTCAGTTGGCCCTTGAAAAATATTCTTTAATAAATCCACGCCTCAGTTGGCCCTTGAAAAATATTCTTTAATAAATCCACGCCTCAGTTGGCCCTTGAAAAATATTCTTTAATAAATCCACGCCTCAGTTGGCCCTTGAAAAATATTCTTTAATAAATCCACGCCTCAGTTGGCCCTTGAAAAATATTCTTTAATAAATCCACGCCTCAGTTGGCCCTTGAAAAATATTCTTTAATAAATCCACGCCTCAGTTGGCCCTTGAAAAATATTCTTTAATAAATCCACGCCTCAGTTGGCCCTTGAAAAATATTCTTTAATAAATCCACGCCTCAGTTGGCCCTTGAAAAATATTCTTTAATAAATCCACGCCTCAGTTGGCCCTTGAAAAATATTCTTTAATAAATCCACGCCTCAGTTGGCCCTTGAAAAATATTCTTTAATAAATCCACGCCTCAGTTGGCCCTTGAAAAAAAAATCTTCTTTAATAAATCCACGCCTTGAATGGTCCTTGAAGAAATCTTCTTTAATAAATCCACGCCTGTGGTGGCCCTTGAAAAATATTTGTTAATAAATTCTCTTATTTTATGTATCTATGGTCCAATTAAATTGCCATGCAATCCAGTATTTTATGCATAGAAATTATTATTGTTAACAGTAAGCTTATAACCAATAACATGGTCTTGTCTTCTAAAAACAGAATATTCTTCTCCTTCTGGTTTACACTTCCTCTATCGGATTGTACGTGTCCCAGTTGTTTTTCCCAGTTGTTTTTCTTCTCCAATTTTTTTCATTGGATGTCCAGTTTTTTATAGATGCCAAGATTTAACATCTCACTAATTGCTAGCTATGAATCAGGTAGCAGCTACACCTGCTCCTTTTCTTATCGCTATGCTTCTTGTTTCTCTCCCCTCCCCCTGCCTTTTGTAAATGATAAGCAATTATTTTGCATTTTTGTTCACCATTGGTTTGGTGTTTCGAGCAATTTTTTTTTTTGTTAGAAACTAGTTTGAATAGATAATTTATACAAATTTGAAATGTTTTCTCTCTCTCTCTGAGATTTTCCAATGTTTCCCCAACCATTCTAAGATATGTTGATAGATGGATTTGCATTTCATTAAAAGAGAATTGAAAAAACATAAGAGGAAATAGAAAAAAATCATGACATAAATCAATTGTGGGGAGCAGGGAAAATTTTCAAAATTCCACTACAAAAAAATTTTTCATTGCATTCGGAAAGCTGTTTTAGGAATTGATATTAAATTAAAAATTCATCCACAATTTTTTATTCGTTCTTTAAAAGTCCATCTCTATTTCCCATTGTAGTTGAAAAAATATTCAAAACTAAAATATTTATTTCTTTTTTGTTCGTTCTGTTTTGAAATGCATTTCAAATTCCAAAAACTATTATTCTTCAATTAAATTCGTAATTAAGATTGTCGTCTTTCTGTGGAATAGCAATCAACAAAAACAGAAGCTGTGCGGATTATTCGCTTCAGTTTTTGCGGATTGTCATTGTAGTTTTTAGTTTGGAGCGCGGCGTCTTTCGTTTGACTGTCTGTCTGTTTGTATTTCAATTAAAATATCATCAACAACAAATTGGAATTAAAAAACAACAACAACAACAGCCGAAGGAATGGAGGCTTTGTGTTTCCTAGCTGCCTTCAATTCCACCACTTTGTCTTTGCCAAGCATAACAGGAGAAGACTTTTCTCAGTTTTCCCTGCTTCCCAACTATTAGGTGTCACTTTGCCTAGCTGGCTGGCTTCAAGTAGCAACTGAGGAAATTATTTATGTTGTTGCTTTTTGCTGGTTTTAATTCGTGGATTTAAAAATATTTTTTCAAGGGAACAGTGGATTTATTAAAGAAGTATTTTTATATTTCCGTGGAATTAAATAATATTTTTAAGTAGTGATTAACAATCTACTCGGCTTTCATCTCCACGCCTAAGGGTTTTCAAAGACCATTCAAGGCGTGGATTTTTAATTTTTCAAGGACCAAGTTTTTTTGGATTTAAAAGAATATTTTTTACCAAAAAGGCGTGGAGTTAAAAAATATTTTTCAAGGATCCACAGGATTGGATTTATAAAAATATTGTTTCATAAAGCTATACACTCCCAGAGAAACGTTGAAAAATATTTGGAATCAACCGATTGGATTTATTAAAGAATATTTTTCAAGGACCAAAACCCGTGGATTTAAAAAAATTTTTTAAGGACCAAAACGCGATTTAAAGTGATGCTGACGCAATAAATCGGATATATCTTAAAAAATATTTCTTGAGATTTTCACTTGAAATTTTGAAAAATATTCTTTAATCAGTGTAGGTTGGATTTATTCAACAATATTTTTTGACCGAAAACAGGGTGGCCCTTAAAGAACATTTTTTCATGGGCTATAAGATACGTGGATTGATTAAGAATACTTTTTCATGGACCATTCAAGGGTGGATTTATTAACGAATATTTTTTCAAGGACCATTCAAGGCGTGGATTTATTAAAGAATATTTTTTCAAGGACCTTTCAAGGCGTGAATTTATTAAAGAATATTTTTTCAAGGACCATTCAAGGCGTGGATTTATTAAAGAATATTTTTTCAAGGACCATTCAAGGCGTGGATTTATTAAAGAATATTTTTCAAGGACCATTCAAGGCGTGGATTTATGAAAGAATATTTTTTCAAGGAACAAAACAGGCGTGGATTTATTAAAGAATATTTTTTCAAGGACCAAAACAGGCGTGGATTTATTAAAGAATATTTTTTCAAGGACCAAAACAGGCGTGGATTTATTAAAGAATATTTTTTCAAGGACCAAAACAGGCGTGGATTTATTAAAGAATATTTTTTCAAGGACCAAAACAGGCGTGGATTTGTTAAAGAATATTTTTTCAAGGACCAAAACAGGCGTGGATTTGTTAAAGAATATTTTTTTCAAGGACCAAAACAGGCGTGGATTTATTAAAGAATATTTTTCAAGGACCAAAACAGGCGTGGATTTATTAAAGAATATTTTTTCAAGGACCAAAACAGGCGTGGATTTATTAAAGAATATTTTTTCAAGGGCCATTAAAGACGTGGATTTATTAAAGAATATTTTTTCAAGGGCCATTAAAGCGTGGATTTATTAAAAAATATTTTTTCAAGGACCTATTCAAGGCGTGGATTTATTAAAGAATATTTTTCAAGGGCCAACTGAGGCGTGGATTTATTAAAGAATATTTTTCAAGGGCCAACTGAGGCGTGGATTTATTAAAGAATATTTTTCAAGGACCAACGAAGGCGTGGATTTATTAAAGAATATTTTTCCAAGTCCTAACAAGGCGTGGATTTATTAAAGAATATTTTTTCAAGGACCAAAACAGGCGTGGATTTATTAAAGAATATATTTTCCAAGTCCTAACAAGGCGTGGATTTATTAAAGAATATATTTTCCAAGTCCTAACAAGGCGTGGATTTATTAAAGAATATATTTTCCAAGTCCTAACAAGGCGTGGATTTATTAAAGAATATATTTTCCAAGTCCAAGTCGTTTCAATTTTAATTACTTCTGTTTTAGCAAAGAATATTACAAAGTCTCTCTTTTGTGTTTTGATAAATTTTGAAAAATGCACACATGGTACTCATGTTGCATCAAGTATCACCTCAAAGCCTTCCAACACACATGGCCCATTCTAAATAAAAACCTTACCATCCTTCTTTTATAATGTTTAAACAATTCTGTCTGTGCGATTCACATTCACATGATGATACCAGACACTTCCTGCCTGTGTAACATTTGTAACCTTATTTCCTTTTCAGATGCATGCATGACGACTGCGGCAACGACTTCGATGTAGAGGATGATGATGAAGAACTGCCACAAAATCCGGGCATAACAAATAACACCAAACGGATGCGTGTGTATTCCACTCCTATGTTTTTCGTTTGAGAATCAAAATAACAAAAAGCAGAGGTAAGTGAATATCTTCTTAACCTTTCAACGAACCGAAACGACCAGCACAAACACACAAACATATATTTACATCAGAAAGTAATTGTGTTGCCCTTTTTCGGTCTCGGTAGTCTCAATGTTGTTGGAGACTACAGCCAGTTACTTAAATTTCAATTAAAAGCCTATGGCCCAACAACGACAACACGATTTCATGTAGTACACCTGCCTGCTACGAAGTAATGGTTGAGGGAAAACCAGGTAAATTGTTGGTATGTGTGGTCAGGACGAATCGCAAATACCCTTCATAGGGGGATTAAATTCTATTTGGGTAACAAATCGTGCTACAAAAAACGATCGGTATTGAACGACTTTTTAGGATAGCCTTTGAAAAAATATTTTTAATAACTCCACGCCTCTTATGGCCTTCGAAAAATATTATATAAACACTATAATCTCCATTACCTGTTGCAGGGTATACGAATTGAAAGACAACCCAACAACATCATAATCAACCTATTTTTTCAAAGAAGCCGAATACAGGGAGGGGAAACATCACATCCTATCAAGTACCCATAAAAAATCCCAAAATAACCCATGTAAAGATTTGAAATTACTTATTGATTCGTTCTACTGACTTTGAGAATAACTCCAATAGATGTGAAAGCAATCGGAATATATTTCGTACAACACAATGGTATTTAATTTCACCCCATTCGATTTTAAGACAAATTTTTGTACCGTAAGGAAGACAACATAAATTTAATGTGTTATATGCATGTATGTGTGTATGTTTTTGTTCTGTGGTCAATACATTGTCTGTCCATAGCTTGGACTCGTCAATTTCATTGCTTTAGGTATGAAACCTCCCTATCCGAATGGGATAAGATATGAACAATCCACAATTAATTTGCGTATTTTTATAACAATTATCTTGTTATGGGCGCTTTACTTTGATGCAAACAAAAACAATAACAACAACAACAATGTTAAATGTATAAAGTTACAGTAAGAATAAAGGGAGACCAAGTACCCATATCCCATGCTATTGATTGGAAGACATGTAGTGTCATTAAGATTAAAGTCTCAGTATGATGATTATTATGGGAATTGTGCACAATGGGTTAAACATTTCATAGACAAATGTTAAAGAAATATTCTTTACTCAGTTGGCCCTTGAAAAATATTCTTTAATAAATCCACGTCTCAGTTGGCCCTTGAAAAATATTCTTTAATAAATCCACGTCTCAGTTGGCCCTTGAAAAATATTCTTTAATAAATCCACGTCTCAGTTGGCCCTTGAAAAATATTCTTTAATAAATCCACGCCTCAAATCCACGCCTCAGTTGGCCCTTGAAAAATATTCTTTAATAAATCCACGCCTCAAATCCACGCCTCAGTTGGCCCTTGAAAAATATTCTGTAATAAATCCACATTGTCCTTAAAAAAAATATTCTTTAATAAATCCACGCCTCTTATAGTTCTTGAAAGAATATTCTGTAATAAATCCTTATAGTCCTTGACAAAATATTCTTTAACAAATCCAGGCCTCTATTGGTCCTTGAAAAAATATTCTTTAATAAATCCACGCCTCTATTGGTCCTTGAAAAAATATTCTTTAACAAATCCAGGCCTCTATTGGTCCTTGATAAAATATTCTTTTAAAAATCCACGCCTGTTTGAACCTTGAAAAAATATTTTAAAAATCCACGCCTGTTTGGCCCTTGAAAAAATATTATTTTAAAAATCCACGCCTGTTTGATCCTTGATAAAATATTCTTTTAAAAATCCACGCCTGTTTGGTCCTTGAAAAAATATTCTTTTAAAAATCCTGTTTGGAATAAATATTTTTTTAAAAATCCACGCCTGTTTGGTCCTTGAAAAAATATTCTTTAAAAAATCCACGCCTGTTTTGGTCCTTGAAAAAATATTCTTTAAAAAATCCACGCCTGTTTTGGTCCTTGAAAAAATATTCTTTAATAAATCCACGCCTCTTTGGGTCCTTGAAAAAATATTCTTTAATAAATCAACGTCTGTTTTGGTCCTAGAAAAAATATTCTTTAATAAATCCACGCCTGTTTTGGTCCTTGAAAAAATATTCTTCAATAAATCCACGCCCCACGCCTGTTTGGGTCCTTGAAAAAATATTCTTTAATAAATCCACGCCTGTTTTGGTCCTTGAAAAAATATTCTTTAATAAATCCACGCCTTGAATGGTCCTTGAAAAAATATTCTTTAATAAATCCACGCCTGTTTTGGTCCTTGAAAAAATATTCTTTAATAAATCCACGCCTGTTTTGGTCCTTGAAAAAATATTCTTCAATAAATCCACGCCTGTTTTGGTCCTTGAAAAAATATTCTTTAATAAATCCACGCCTGTTTTGGTCCTTGAAAAAATATTCTTTAATAAATCCACGCCTGTTTTGGCCCTTGAAAAATATCCTTTAAAAATCCACGCCTGTTTTGGCCCTTGAAAAATATTCTTTAATAAATCCACGCCTGAAAAGTTGGCCCTTGCCATTTCAACTTAAAAATATTCTTACAATAAATCCACGCATCACATTTTAGTTTTGTATTTCATTTGTCTCTGCCATTTTTATAAAATTCGTATGCCTATGGGTATTTCAATGCCCACCCAACCCTTCACTCCTCCACTTCCCCTTTCCCTTTCACTGACCATGTAATATGAGTTTTGCATTGCACCTATATCATATGCAGCATTTAATACTCGTTTGTACCCCGATTTGTCTTTGTGCCTCCGTTACTGTTTGTGGGGCTGTTGAGGGCTATGTTGTGAACATTGTCCATAAATAGTTCAATTTTGATTGCCCTGCTACCCTGCTAAGTTCACTTCGAAACACCATTCATACACTGGACTCACAACAAAGGAGACACAATCAAATTTCATGCTTTCAATGACTCCGATCATCCCCATCATCGACCCCATCGTCATCCGCATGCAAAAATAACGAAACAAAATTTTTAAATCATTTCAAGTATTTCCTTTCATTGAATACAACACAAATTGATTGTTATCTGGAAACATTCATACAAACATAGTTTCGGTTTTGTTGTTTTTTCCCGAATGACAGTAATTCGAAGTTCGTTATGACATTTAGTATTTCCTGCTCACTGAAAATTCCTAAGCTTGACCTATTGAAAAGAATACTTTGGCCTTTGGTAGGAAGAGAATTTGACCACATCCTTAATCAGGCAATGTTACGGTAGAGGTTGGGGTTTGTTGTTGGGGTGGTTACTGTGGCAAAATCGTATTTTGTGTCTTTCAGAATTGCACAAGGGTTGTTACTTGAAGGTCATATTTTTGACCATGCTTAACTTCTTAGGGCAATTTTAAATGTGTTGTATATATAGCAATGATATAGTATTTCAATTTTGGTCTAAGACTTTATAACATACGAAAATAAGCTGACTTCGGAACTTCATATGGAGTCTATGTCATTATAAATTGTGTGCTAGTTAACATGTTGCTCTAGAGTTGTATAGCTATCGTATGAACAAGGATACGTCTAGTCGACGAACATCTTCTTAATTTTTTAACCAGGATATTAATCGTGTTGGTCTGCATTTTCACTAATTTTTGAGTGGTTATATTAATTCCAGTTCACCAGAGTTTTTTGACATTTTTACTTCCAAAAGGCATTCTATTATCTTGATATTGGATTAACAATTTTCCAAAATGTTGACACTTTTTGGGGAAGGTATCGAAAGGGAGGTACCAGAAAAAGTATATCCTGGGGACCAAGACAAAAGCAACTAAAATTTCAAGGCTAATAAATGCCGCATAACGATTTCAAAAACAGAGATAACATTTTTTTCAGTTTTAAATCGGGTACTTTATTCACTTTAAAAAGCAGTAAGCAAAGTTTAAAAGTCGGACGGAGCCGAATATATGATACCCTTCACCACTATGGGTACATACATATTTAATCTAAATCAAACACCCGTTCGAATTACATATGGAAGCTATGGCTGCATCTGCACCAATTTCAACAAAACGCAATAAAATCATTCAAGTCTCAATTCGATACGTTGTACAAAATTTCTTGTTAATAAGACAAAAATTAGGATTTTGGTGCAGCATTTATCTAAAATCCGACGAATATATATGTATATGAGGAAGCTATATCGAACTCTGAACCGATTTTCACGAAACGTAGCACACATCATTCTAGACTCAATTCAGTAGGCTATACCAAATTTCGTGCAAATCGGAAGATATATAGGGACTTTGGTGCACCATTTAAATAAAATCGGACAAAAATATATATGGGAGCTATATCTAAATCTGAACCGATTTTCACGAAATTTAACACACATCGTACGAGACTTAATTCAGTACGCTAAGACAGATTTCGCGCAAATCGAAGAATATATAGGGACATTGGTGCACCATTTACGTAAAATCGGAGGAAAATATATGTATGAGAGCTATATCTAAATCTGAACCAATTTCCCCAATTTCAATAGAGTTCGTCATTGGACCAAGCAAATGGGCTGTACCAAATTTTATCCAAATCGGATTATAAATGCGACCTGTACTTTTTACAATTTAACACCAACAGACGGACGAACGGACATGCATAAACCATGTGTCTATCTCGTTTCCTTTTTCCTGTTACAAACATATGCACAAAGGCGTACTACCCTGTACTACAGTGTGGTGAAAGTATAACCAGTGAGCGGAGCAGTATAGTCGGACCGGGCCGACCATACGATGCTCTACACAACTACCACGGAACTCTATTTGCAATCTCTTGCCCAATTACATTTATATATTTTTCTTACACTTATATATTTCCCGAATATTACTAATATTCAGTACAGTCCTTCTAATTACTTGTCCAGATTTCCTTCACCGTGGGTTGTGTTGTGAGGTTCGGCTTATAATTGTGGCCTATAGATCGACTCAAAAAAAAAGAAAAAAAGTAAGTTTTCGGTCCACTGCATCCCAAAATTTTTATCTGTGCATCACCGAAAATTTAAGTGAATGGTGCACCAACGACCCAAAATATAGCTAATATGCACAAAACGTGCTGAAAATAGTATAAACTGTGGCAAGTTTCGTTGAAATCGATTTAGATATATTGGAGGGTATATTAATTGTGTCATTCCGTTTGTAATTCATCGAAATATTCATTTCCGACCCTATAAAGTATATATTTTTTTTGATCAGGGTTAAATAAGACGATCTAGCCATGTCCGTCCGTCCGTCTGTCTTCTGAAGGAAAATTTTGCATAGAGTCTTTTGGCTGCAGGCAAATCAAGTGCGAAGATGGGCTATATCGGTCCACGTTTAGGCATAGCCCCCACATTAGGGTACCACCCAATTTTCGATATTTTGGGGTTCTTGAGCGCAGTTTTCAACCGAATTCCTAGAAATTTGGTACATTGGGTTATTTTGGGTACCAAATGTCTCCACTAATTATAAATATCGATCCGCTTTTTCTGGTAGCCCCCGTATAACGGTACCCCCCAATTTACGGTATTTTGGTGGGTTTTAAAGGCGTTTTTAAACCGATTTCGCTGAAATTTGGCGCCATGGGTTCTTATTGGGTAACACATTTCTCCACTAAAAATTATAAAAATAGGTCAATTTTTTGGGTAGCCAATTTTCGGTATTTTGGGGTTCTTGACAGCGTTTTTAAACCGAATTCGCTGAAATTTTGTACAATGGGTTCTTATGTTGTAGTTCCTATATAACTCCCTTCTTATATTAAAAAAGTTAGCTGATTAGTTCCGTGTGTAGGTATTGTCCCCATATAGGCGTATTCTACCATATTATAGGGGATAGTCGTTACTCGAAATAGTCAGTTTTAACCCACAAATTTTGGAATTATAAAAAGATTTAGCCATCGGATGTAATCATTGTGCTTTCTATGGAAATCGTGATAAAAAAAAACTCGAACCTGACGATAATGAAATATATCGGCCATATAATTATACCTCCTGAAGGATAGAATTGAGACACAAAACAAAAATATTGGATTTGAATTTGACATATGACGGTCATTAATTAGCCATATAATTCTAAGCCCAAATATTCGATAATTCCTACACAATGTAATCTAACTTTGTAATCTAAATTGCAGTACTTTGAGGATTGTATATTCTACCATGCGTTATTAGTATCAGTCCACGCTTTGGGGTTTTCATTAATAATTGCTGAAATTTGTATTTGGTGTATACAATGGTTAACATATGCCGGTTTGTAGGATTATCGGTATAGGTTCACTTTATGGTATGTTCCCTATATTTTCATTTCAAGCATCTGACAGTATACCTATGGTGGAGGGCATTCATAGTTATACCCTTCACCACACTGTGGCTTTGTCACTTGTTCATAAAGGCAATGTTCATGAGTTTCCTTTTGAGAATATGCATAGAATCACTTTCTAGCTCCCATATATACATTTTCGTCCGATATAAGGTGAATGGTGCATCAAATTCCCTTTATATATTTCGATTTGCACGTAAATTGGCACAGCGAATTGAATTAAGCCTAGAATGATGTGTGTTAAGTTTCGTGAAGATTCCTTCAGATTTAGATACAGCCTCCATATATATTTTCGTCTGATTTTACATAAGTAACTCCTAATGTTTGTCCGATTAACACGAAATTTTGCACAACGTACCAAATTGGGACTTGAATGATGTTATTGGATTTTGTTGAAATTAGGTTCAGATGCAGGCATAGATTCCATATGTATTTCGAACGGGTGTCTGATTAAGATTAAATTTTTAACAGTGCGGCGTACCAAATAGCGTGTGTCAATTTTGCTATAAATCGTTTTCCATAAATTTGTCCCGTGGTACACAGATGACTCTAAATCTGTCAAAAAAAAAAAATAAATAAATAAATTTATCATAGGTTGCAGAAAGACATGAGTATGTTCCTTCGAGGGATGATCGACATACAATTGTAAGGAAGCATATGTACAATATATCCAAGTGGAGAATATAGTCGGCCCCGCCCGACTTTACTACTTACCAGTAAGGAAATAATTTTTATCGCATGGATTTTTAAGCCAATAAAACCTGAATACCTATGTTGGAGGTTATTAAAAATTCGATTAGGGTGGACATAACGCCTTTTTCGCTTGTTTATTGTTTTTCAGTTTGGCATTTATTATCTTCAAAAAATAAATATAGCTAATCTCATGACTAAATAAAGATTAGTTACCCCTTGATATTATACCATTAATGGAAGTGTCAATACAAAAAATGTACTTTATAATTCTTATCGTATAATTTTGTTTTCCTTGTGCCAATTTTTTTGTCAAACCCTATTCAAATGACACTTCGATTTTAATATTAATGTGAGAACAAACAGTACATTTAAATTCGAATTTATGGACCCTTTTAAAATAACATAAATAAAAAGCCAAACTTCCAAGCTGCTGATACTTCAATAAATGTCCATGGCCTTTGCCAAAGGCTGCTGCTCTGCTGGCCTATTGAAAATATTCTTCTCTGTTTTTCTGCTCTGCAAGGCAAAGCTAAGCAATAAATAAATAAATCATAAACTAATAAATAATTCAACAAATAAATGGCCCAAAAACAACAACACAGAACAACAACACCACAAACCCAAATGACAAACATTGAAAATAATGTGAATATTGTGAAGACAACAAAAAACACTTGGGTACTTAAAAATAATAGCACCGGAAGTGTTGATTTGTAGACCCAAAAAAATAAGTGAACTCACACTTCCATATGGAATAGGGAAGAAAAAGCCGTCAGTACTTTGTTGTTACTTTCTGACCTTTCCCAAACAAAGAAAAAACAGATAAATTTGTTTTTGGGACATTTCTATTTTTGTGAATTTTGTTGACCCGATCGAAGACATATTTGGCTTGGCCATAAAGAATAACTAATATTTCTTAAATAACTTATTAACATAAATATGAATGCATTTACACTTACTTACATAGTTACACACATATCCGCACATTTACAACGCATTTAGCCCGGGCCACAGAGGAAATAATCAAAAAATTATCATTTTTTTTGTCATGAAGGGCTTGTGGACATTGTTGCTGTTGTTAACTAGACAAAAATATCAGATACGTTGTTGGTTGCCTATGACTCTCTTTTTTGGTTCTTTCCAAATATTTGAACATGCCTTGAAACCATTGTTACTATCAACAAGAAAAACAACAACAACAACAATGACAATAGGCAGACAGGCAACAGCAACACGAACGCCATGGGTAACATCGATACACATGTTTATTTGAAATCCCCAAATATGAAAGCCCATGTTCGGGTATGCTGTTGCTGTTGTTATTGTTGTTACAAAAAAGTATCATTTACTATTTCGTGCTCTTGTGTGTGTTGTAGATGGCAAGGAAAACAACAAACTAAAAACATCAGTTCAGAAACTTTAAAGAATTCTACATACAAACATCCATAATCCATTCGGGTAACCGAACAGGGTCTAAATTTGGCCAATACAAACAAACATGGAGGTTATGGTGATATGGTTCAATGGTGTTGTACACGAACATTAGGATGGTTCAGCAAATACTGAAACTCATAAACAATAATAAAAATAAAAGTTTTAAGTTCCAAAGTTTTAAAAATTTTATTTCAAGGACTACCACAGGGAGCCGAATTTTTAAAAATATTTTTTCAAGGCGTGGATTTTTTAAAAAAAATATTTTTCAGGGACCTACCTAATACAAGACGTGGATTTTTTAAAGAATATTTTTTCAGGGACCGAATACAAGGCGTGGATTTTTTAAAAAATATTTTTCAGGGACATAATACAAGGCGTGGATTTTTTAACGAATATTTTTTCAGGGACCTATCAATACAAGGCGTGGATTTTTTAAAAAATATTTGTTAAGAAACTTAAAACAAGGCGTGGATTTTTTAAAAAAAAATATTCTTTCAGTGACCTAATAGAAGGCGTGGACTTTAAAAGAATATTTTTTCAGGGACCTAATACAAGGCGTGGACTTTAAAGGAATGTTTTTTCAGGGACCTAATACAAGGCGTGGACTTTAAAAGAATATTTTTTCAGGGACCTAATACAATGCGTAGCCTTTAAAAGAATATTTTTTCAGGGTCCCAATACAAGGCGTGGATTTTTTAAAGAATATTTTTTCAGGGACCTAATACAAGGCGTGGATTTTTTAAAGAATATTTTTTCAGGGACCTAATACAAGGCGTGGATTTTTTAAAGAATATTTTTTCAGGGACCTAATACAAGGCGTGGATTTTTTAAAGAATATTTTGTCAGGACCTAATACAAGGTCTTGATAATAAAAGGTGGATTTTTTAAAGAATATTTTTTCAGGGACCTAATACAAGGCGTATCAGGGACCTAATACAAGGCTTATCAGGGACTAATACAAAGCGTGATTTTTTTAAGGAATATTTTTTCATGGACTAATACAAGGCGTGGACTTTAAAAGAATATTTTTTCTGGAACTAATATAAAGCGTTGGGTGGCGTAGGGGATAATAGATACCAAACAACTGCTCTGATTGGCTTTAACATGACGAAGTCCATGCATATCTTGATCCCTATTTCATCTCAATTGTGGACACTGACCTCCCCACGGTGTCACCTGGGGTAGCTATTTTCATCACCCGTTGAAATAGTGAGCTAATATGTGCCGCGAGTTCACCCATAAGAACTATGCAAAAAATGGGTTGAGGCGTCGGGTTAGTTATCTCACTCTGAAAACCCTCCTACTATAAACTAGCAAAGAAAAATAAAACCAAACCGCCCTGTTGACGACCCCATCAAATTGTATAATGGACCACGATCTGCAAATTTGGAATGTGCGCACGTTGTACAGAACAGGCACAGTTTTCGCTTTGTACTCAGGAAGTACAAAGCCGATGTTATTGACTTACAGGAAATGCGATGGAAAGAGTAGGGATACGTAGTCGAGTGCAAAAGTCGACTTTTAGACTTTTCGATTTTTGCCTCTGACCAAAAAGTCGACCTTTAGACTTTTCGATTTTTGCCTTTGACTGAAAAGTCGATTTTTTCGATTTTGTCAAAAGCGTGGATTTTTTTAAAGAATATTTTTTTGATCAAAATCGATTTTCGACTTTTACTGACTTCTGCAAAATCGATTTATATCAATTATTGTGAACAGATAATGTAAAGTTCCGGAAAGTGAAATTTTTGGGCAAATTGAGCTATATGATAAAAAACCTAGTATGTTTGAAGAAAATCGGAAGTCGATCTTGAAAAGTCGACTTTACGATTTTCTCATAGACCACAAGTCGACTTCGACTTTTAGGCTTTTCAATGCAAAGTCGATTAATCGATTAGTCGAAAGTCGATTTACTTATCCCTAGGAAAGGGACTGGCGTAAGTAAATCAAATGAATACTCCCTGTATTACAGCTGTCATGAAACGAGACATGCAATTGGCTGCGGATTTATGGTTAACAGGAGAATAAAATACCTCGTCTCCAGATTCACTCCAGTAGATGAGCGAATATCTATAATCCGTATAAAAGCGAAGTTCTTCTACATCTGCCTTATTTGCGCCCATGCTCCGACGGAAGACAAAGATGAAGAGAACAAAGGCATTTTTTACGAGCGCCTAGAAACTGCATATGACCGCTGCCCTGTCCGTGACATTAAAATTCTGCTAGGAGATTTTAAAGCAAAAATCGGAAGGGAACATATATTTGGCCCCACCGTCGGAAAATTCAGCCCTCATGAAGAAACATCATCCGACAACGGCATGAGGTTGATTGACTTCGCGACAGCAAAAAACCTGGTAGTTAGCAGCACCAGATTCAAGCATCTGGATATACACAAGGCCACCTAGATTTCTCCTAATCAAGCAACGAGAAATCACATTGACCATGTTGTGATAGACGAAAGTCATTCGTCCAGTGTTTTAGACGTTCGATCGATACGATGAGCGAATGTCGATTCGGACCATAACCTTGTGTAGCAGCAAAGGTGCGATCTAATGCAACACGGAAACTCGACGTCGTAAAGCTGCAAACACAACAGGTAGCCGAGGCCTACTCCGCTCAACTTACCCACCTGTTTGACGAAAGCACTTCTTGTCCCGATAATAGTATAGAAGCACAATGGCAAATAATTGCCCACTCCTTACAAACTGCAGCAAAAGCAATACTTGGGTACGACCAGGAGTTTCGTAATCCTACTGATGTGAAAAACGCATCGTATAGATCAGACAGTAGCAACACATAATGTGATGGAGAATTATCGGGAGAAAAGGAGAGAGGAGAAACGTGTTTTCAGAAAAAAGAAGAAAGAACAAGAAAAACGTGAGCGTGAGCAAATCGAGATGTACAGGAGTCAGAATGAAGTCCGGAAATGTTACCAACGAGTAAAACACCAAATCGAAGGCTTTGGTGCAGGCACATCCTCCTGTAGAGATGAATAAGGAAACCTGGTGACATATACAGACAGCGTGCTGATGATCTGGAAGGATCATTTTGAAAAACTTCTGGTATCAAATAGTGGCGGTGATACCCCAGAACCAATAAGAGCCAAACTATTCAAGAATGGTGGTCAGATGCTGGTAAGGTGCATGCACCAGCTGATTATTACAATTTGGCTAAAGGAATGCATGCCCAATGATTGGAACCTCAGCATCCTGTGACCCGTACACAAAAAAGGAGACAAGACGATATGTGCCAACTATGCAGGAATAAGTATCCCTCCCATCGCATATAAAATGCTATCCAGCGTGCTGTGTGAACGACTGAAGTCAATGTTCATGTCATTGTTGGACTATAGCAGTGCGGCTTCAGACCCGGAAAATCCATTATTGACCAGATTTTCACTCTGCGCCAAATCCTGGAAAAGACCCACGAAAAACACATCGACACATTCCACCTATTCGTCGACTATAAAGCCGCATTCGACAGCCCTATCCGTTCAGAGTTGTATAAAGCCATGCAGGATAACAGGCTATGCAGGATAACTATAAGTGGCACAAGGTCAGCAGTTAAAGTCGGAATGGACCTATCGGAGCCGTTCAATACCGAGTGAGGATTCAGACAAGGTGACAGTTTGTCGTGTGATAAATTTAACATCCTGCTGGATAAGATCATACCAGAGGCAAAGGTGAGCAGAAATGGCACTTTGTACACCAAACAACACATGTTGCTCGCCTACGCCGGTGACATCGACATAATGGGTCGAACACTGAGAGCGGTAACAGCCACCTTTGAACAAAATGAGAAGGAGTCTGCCAAGGTGGGTCTGGCAGTAAACGGCGAGAAAACCAAGTTGATGGTATCAACGCGAAAGACGCCCAGTACACTCGGACCAACTATGAAACTTGAGAACTACAACTTCGAGGTAGTCAAAGATTGTATATACCTTGGTACCGCCATAAATAAAACGAATGACAACAGTTTTGAAATTCGGAGAAGGATAGTGGTGGCCAACCGATGGTCTGAGCAAACAACTCAAAAGCAAGGCCACCTCCCGCCAGACGAAACTCACAGTCTACAAGACGTGTTGTTATATGGATCTGAAACATGGGTACAGATGAGGCAGCTCTTGGAGTGTTTGAGAGAAAAATTCTCCGAAAGATCTATGGGCCTATCTGCGTTGACGGAGAATATCGCCGTCGAATGAACCATGAGCTGTACCAACTATTCTCGGACATCGGCATTGTTAAACGTATTGAGCTGCAGCGACTACTTTGGCTAGGTCATGTTGTGAGAATGGATGAAAATGCCCCAGCCGAAAAGGCATATAAAAGCGAACTAGCTGATGGTTGACGTAGAAAGGGAAGGCCACGAATAAGATGGACAGATCAAGTCGAAGACAACATTGCCGAATATGATCTTTCAAACTAGAAAAACTGCGCAAAAGACCGACGCGCCTGGAAATCTTTTTTTAAGCTCGGCTTATGGAACGAAAGTTCTGTCACAAGCCAGCTAAGTATGTAGGTATTTAAATAGTGGATTTTTTTAAATATTTTTTATTTTCAAAGTAAATTGTGTTACAATTAAAACAATTCACTGTATATCTTAAATCTTTATTGAGACCACAAAACTCGCCCTCCAGATCCTAATATAACTCATATTTCACTAATGCACACACACACAGTCAAACTCGCACAAATCCGCTGGATATCAGATTTTGATGTTGTTACTGTTGTTTTGTCTTACTATCTTCCGGTCACTTTGTCATTTTTTCCACAACATAATTCAAATATGTGGATGATGTTGTT
Source organism: Musca vetustissima (assembly GCF_032173495.1). Taxonomy (NCBI): domain Eukaryota; kingdom Metazoa; phylum Arthropoda; class Insecta; order Diptera; family Muscidae; genus Musca; species Musca vetustissima. The sequence goes on from NW_026885936.1 coordinate 30,804, forward strand.
TTTTCCGCTTTGTGATGATACAATTCTTGTTGTTGTTGTGTTGGTTAGTCTCCTAACTCGTCCCAAAAAAGATGGTCATACAAAGAGTCAAGTGTGTACTCCAAATGACATAACCAGGGCATAAAATATGAATGGAAAACCAACACCACCAGCATGATTATGGTAGGCAGCCAAACATCCAGCCTCGATGTATCAATTTCTATTAAAGATAATACACATTTTTTGCAAAGAGTTAAATGGGGAAGTTTAGGGGGAAAATATTTTTCAATAAATATTTGATTTAAAATTGAAATATATGTGTAGGAATTTTCAATTGGGGTTTCAATGTTAAGGGTTTAAGCATTTATAAAAGAATATTTTTTTCAGGACCATGACAGGCGTGGATTTATTAAAGAAGATTTTTTCAAAGACCATTCAAGGCGTGGATTTATTAAAGAAGATTTTTTCAAGGACCATTCAAGGCGTGGATTTATTAAAGAAGATTTTTTCAAGGACCATTCAAGGCGTGGATTTATTAAAGAAGATTTTTTCAAGGACCAAAACAGGCGTGGATTTATTAAGAAGAATTTTTTCGGGATCATTTAAGGCGTGGATTTATTAAGAAGAATTTTTTCGGGATCATTTAAGGCGTGGATTTATTAAGAAGAATTTTTTCGGGATCATTTAAGGCGTGGATTTATTAAGAAGAATTTTTTAAGGACCATTCAAGGCGTGGATTTATTAAAGAAGATTTTTTTCAAGGCCAATCCATGGCGCGGATTTATTAAAGAAGATTTATTAAAGAAGATTTTTTCAAGGACCATTCAAGGCGTGGATTTATTAAAGAAGATTTTTTCAAGGACCATTCAAGGCGTGGATTTATTAAAGAAGATTTTTTCAAGGACCATTCAAGGCGTGGATTTATTAAAGAAGATTTTTTCAAGGACCATTCAAGGCGTGGATTTATTAAAGATTTTTATTAAGGCGTGGATTTATTAAAGAAGATTTTTTCAAGGACCATTCAAGGCGTGGATTTATTAAAGAAGATTTTTTCAAGGACCATTCAAGGCGTGGATTTATTAAAGAAGATTTTTTCAAGGACCATTCAAGGCGTGGATTTATTAAAGAAGATTTTTTCAAGGACCATTCAAGGCGTGGATTTATTAAAGAAGATTTTTTCAAGGACCATTCAAGGCGTGGATTTATTAAAGAAGATTTTTTCAAGGACCATTTAAGGCGTGGATTTATTAAAGAAGATTTTTTCAAGGACCATTCAAGGCGTGGATTTATTAAAGAAGATTTTTTCAAGGACCATTCAAGGCGTGGATTTATTAAAGAATATTTTTTCAAGGACCATTCAAGGCGTGGATTTATTAAAGACGATTTTTTCAAGGACCATTCAAGGCGTGGATTTATTAAAGACGATTTTTTCAAGGACCATTCAAGGCGTGGATTTATTAAAGAAGATTTTTTCAAGGACCATTCAAGGCGTGGATTTATTAAAGAAGATTTTTTCAAGGACCATTCAAGGCGTGGATTTATTAAAGAAGAGTTTTTCAAGGACTATTCAAGGCGTGGATTTATTAAAGAAGATTTCTTCACGTACCATTCAAGGCGTGGATTTATTAAAGAAATATGTTGTAGCATATCTCAAGGCGTGGATTTATTAAAGAAATATATTTTTCAAGGACCATTCAAGGCGTGGATTTATTAATTAATATTTTTTCAAGGACCCTTCAAAGCGTGGATTTACTAAAGAATATGTTTTCCAAAGGCCATCAAGGCGTGGATTTATTAAACAAGATTTTTTTCAAGGACCATTCAAGGCGTGGATTTATTAAAGAATATTTTTTCAAGGACCATTCAAGGCGTGGATTTATTAAAGAATATTTTTTCAAGGACCATTCAAGGCGTGGATTTATTAAAGAATATTTTTTCAAGGATACCTCAAGGCGTGGATTTATTAAAGAGATATTTTTTAGCATACCTCAAGGCGTGGATTTATTAAAGAGATATTTTTTAGCATACCTCAAGGCGTGGATTTATTAAAGAGATATTTTTTAGCATACCTCAAGGCGTGGATTTATTAAAGAATATTTTTTCAAGGACCATTCAAGGCGTGGATTCTTTAAGGAATATTTTTTCAAGGACCATTCAAGGCGTGGATTCTTTAAGGAATATTTTTTCAAGGACCATTCAAGGCGTGGATTCTTTAAGGAATATTGGATTTATTAAAGTATATTTTTTCAAGGACCATTTTTTCTGTGTGTTCATTTTTTTTAATTTTTCTTTAACAGAATATTGTAAAAAACACTTTAAAACTTTCTAAAATAACATTGACCAAGAAAATAGATATTGAACTGAAACCTGAAAATTCCCCAAGGCAAAAAACTAAATGCAAACTAAAGTAACCACAATTTTTGTAGACATTGGAAAAAAGAACTAATCGAAGTTACAAAACAAACTCCAGTGGCCAGTTTGCAACAAAACTAACTAACTGGCCACAGAGAAAAAAAACCTCTAAACAAGCTTATTCCATGCTAATGATCACGACTACGGTGGCGACTACGACAACTACGGGCATCCATTTGGCTGTGAACATTAGTGTTACTACAATGCGGAAGAGAAGCTAGCAATGCCAGTGTCAGTAAAATTACACAACTAATGGAAATAGGGTTGCCATATCAACGAAAAATTGTTTGAAACATCAAAATCTGAATACCATTTCGATGGCCTTAAAATTTGACCATCCATTCTTAGACCAAAAAAAGTCACCTCCACAGCGACAACAATATGGACCCCTCAACTAGCAGTAAAACCATTCTTTCATTCATACGTCGCTGTAGTATGTCGCGCTCATTACTTTTGGGTAGTTGGTTCCAAAACAACAACAACAACAAAAATACCTACTCCATACAACAACAATTCCAGCACACAGCATGAAACGGAAGTTAAAGAGACAACATGCTAGCCATACAAATGAATGCAAGGCAATGCTCCATACCTAGAGTGGGCATTAACAAGCACACAGAGCTCGGGAGCAGCGACAACAGCGGCAATTGCATAACCACTACAGAATGTTCCTCATTCTTGTGTCATCGTTCTAACACTTGTCACCGTTGAGAACAGTTGGCTTTGTAGACAGCACCAAAAAACAACAACTGCAACAACACCAGTAGTAAAAGTAGTCGAGTCGTAATTGTACGCTTTAGAACAACTGCAGCCGTTTGGTCAGTCAATCGACCTGCCACATCGTTCCTCAATGCCAGACTCGTTGATGAGATAAGCTGGTATGGGATGGTTTGGGTGAGGTTGCCCAGTTCTAGTTGTCTTTTTGTTGTCCATCATAAGTGTATGGTAAGTTTGGAAGGGAATGTTCGGCAAACCAAGAAAAAATAGAATAGGAAAAGCTACTAAAAAATCCACTTTTCATATAAGTGACTTCAATTTTTTTTTTATAAAAATCCACTGTTAAAGCACTTCTAAAAATAAAGTTAAAGCACTTCCAAAAAAATATTTTTAAAAAATCCACACCTCATTCTAGGCTTGGAAAAAATATTTTTAAAAAATCCACGCCTCATTCTAGGCTTGGAAAAAATATTTTAAAAAAATCCACGCCTCTGATAAAGGACTTCTAAAAAATATTTTAAAAAAATCCACGCCAAAAAAATATTTTTAAAAAATCTGTTAAAGGACATCCAAAAAAATATTTTTAAAAAATCCACGCCTCTGTTAAAGCACTTCCAAAAAAATATTTTTAAAAAATCCACGCCTCTGTTAAAGCACTTCCAAAAAAATATTTTTAAAAAATCCACGCCTCTGTTAAAGCACTTCCAAAAAAATATTTTTAAAAAATCCACGCCTCTGTTAAAGGACTTCGAAAAAATATTTTTAAAAAATCCACGCCTCTGTTAAAGGACTTCGAAAAAATATTTTTAAAAAATCCACGCCTCTGTTAAAGGACTTCCAAAAAAATATTTTTAAAAAATCCACGCCTCTGTTAAAGGACATCCAAAAAAATATTTTTAAAAAATCCACGCCTCTGTTAAAGGACATCCAAAAAAATATTTTTAAAAAATCCACGCCTCTGTTAAAGGACATCCAAAAAAATATTTTTAAAAAATCCACGCCTCTGTTAAAGGACATCCAAAAAAATATTTTTAAAAAAACGCCTCTGTTAAAGGACATCCAAAAAAATATTTTTAAAAAATCCACGCCTCTGTTAAAGGACATCCAAAAAAATATTTTTAAAAAATCCACGCCTCTGTTAAAGGACATCCAAAAAAATATTTTTAAAAAAATCCACGCCTCTGTTAAAGGACATCCAAAAAAATATTTTTAAAAAATCCACGCCTCTGTTAAAGGACTTCGAAAAAATATTTTTAAAAAATCCACGCCACTGTTAAAGGACTTCGAAAAAATATTTTTAAAAAATCCACGCCTCTGTTAAAGGACTTCGAAAAAATATTTTTAAAAAATCCACGCCTCTGTTAAAGGACTTCGAAAAAATATTTTTAAAAAATCCACGCCTCTGTTAAAGGACTTCGAAAAAATATTTTTAAAAAATCCACGCCTCTGTTAAAGGACTTCGAAAAAATATCTTTAAAAAATCCACGCCTGAAAAAACATTATTTAATAAATCCACGCCTCTGTTAAGGGACTTGAAAAATGTTATCTGTACTTATTTGATTTATTTGCTGTGTTAGTAAATTCTTCTTGTAATCGAAGAACCCTGGAAAATAACACAGCTCCACTCAAGTTGCATACCATTGCTGCACAGAAAAAAACTGCTTCAATTATTCCACTTTAAAACGGACTTCCAATGACCACTGACCGAATGCAGCGCAAGCTGGCGGAATAATCGTAATCGCATTCTATATTCAACGTTTTTTATGTAATCACACGGAGTGACAGCAACAAGAACATAACAACCAGCAACCATCCACAACGACAAGAACAACAGTAGCTGCAACAACAACATATGCGACTACATAACATTGGTGAAGTGCTTGTGTGTGTCTGTCTGTCGCCAAGCAAGCTCGCACTCGAACGTTATTTGAATATCAATTAATAGTTGTAAGTAGTTCCATAATCGGACGAAGTATACGTCAGCCGATAGACTAACTGGCTGGTTGTCGGACGAAGAAGTAGCAATAGATAAGAAGGAATGAATGATCGGATGGGTGGACGGAGTTAAACAATTTAATTAAAGGGCACTTGACTTTTAATAAGGCCATAAATATTTGTCTCGATTTGGTTGGTCGGTTTGGCCGGGTCGTAATGTCCATGGGACACATGCATAAATAAATGTGTGGTGTGTACATGTTGTACACATGAAGGAAGACACACACACACTCACACTCTTGAACACTCCAGACCGAAATACCTTGTCTGTCTGGTGTCGAGGTGAAAAGTCAGTTATGTTTTGACACCCTTGATTGATGTCAATGATAATTGGCAAGTGATTAGAAGTTGGGCTATGTTGTTGTTAACCAGCAATGGTCTGAAGTGCGTACTCAAACACCAGACACATACCGTTATTTAGAGGCAACTTGAGTAAATGACCAAATTTTCTTAATAGATTGTTGATTTGTGATAGGCATACAAAGGATTTCCTCATATGGAATTCGGCAGAGAATTTGTGCGTATTTCAATACAAATGTCGGAAGTTGTTGTCGCATTTAACATAGGTGTATTCACACATTTGAATATACAATTTTTATAAACAGAATGGTTGTAAAAGGAGCTTAGACAGTTGTTATGAGACTTATATTCATTCTTTTGAGGTTTTTATCGACAACTTTTTGATACAAATTAATTGACAAATGTTGGTTTAAAGGTGCTCAAGAGTTGAAGGCCTTAAAAAAATCCATGCCTAACGTAGGACATAAAAAATATATTAAAACCAGCGAAGAAAGTAGTAAAGTCGGACGGGGTCGACTATATGATACCCTTTACAACTTTGGCTATATTCAAGAAATGCATCCTAACAGACCTCGCATTTTGGAAGGATCATTGGATAGTGGACTACTATTTATTTTTTTACCGAACGGTAAATAACCGGGTACATTTGTAAATTTATATTAAGTTTGTTTTTTCGTTTATAATTCATAGAAATAAGCACTATAAAATGCTAATTTTTGATCAGCGTAAAATTCTATGGCGATTTAAGCATGTCCGTCTGTCTGTTGTCTTGCCTCTAAACGACAACATAGAGTTTTCTTTTGTCTGCAGGCAGGTTAGGTCCGAAGATGAGCTATATCGGCCCATGGATAGGCACATAAGGGTACCCCCATCTTTGGTTTCTTAATTTTCGCTTAAATTTGGTACAATAGGTTCTTAGTGGGTATCAAAGAGGGTTCATGAGCGCGCTTTTCAGACCTATGATGGGCATAGAATTTTTATACCCTTTACCACACTGTGGTATAGGGTATTATGTATTTGTGCATATGTTTGCAACAGGCAAAAGGAAACGAGATAGACACATATATATATTCATCCGATTTAATGTAAATGGTGCACCAAAGTCCCTATATATCCTTCGATTTGCACCTAATTTGGCACAGCGTAGTGAATTAGGTCTAGAATGATGTGTGTTAAGTTTCCAGAAAATCGGTTCAGATTTAGATATAGCTTCCATATATATTTTCGTCCGATTTAATATAAATGGTGTACCAAAGTCCTTATATATCTCTTGATTTGCATAAAATTTGGCACAGCGTAGTGAATTAGGTCTAGAAAGATGTGTGATAAGTTTATAGAAAATCGGTTCAGATTTAGATATAGCTCCCATATATATTCTCGTCCTGTTTAATGTAAATAGTACGCCTAAGTCCCTATATATCTTTCGATTTGCACAAAATTTGGCACAGCGTAGTGAATTAGGTTTAGAATGATGTGTGTTAAGTTTCCAGAAAATCGGTTCAGATTTAGATATAGCTGCCATATATATTTTCGGCCGATTTAATGTAAATGGTGTACCAACGTCCCTATATATCTCTCGATTTGCACGAAATATGATATAGGGACTTTATATCTTTCGATTTGCTCGAAATTTAACACAGCGCAATGAATTAGGTCTAGAAAGATGTGTGTTAAGTTTCCAGAAAATATGTTCAGATTTAGATATAGCTCCCATATATATTCTCGTCCGATTTTATGTAAATAGCGTATCAAAGTCCTTATTTATTCTTTGATTTGCACGAAATTTGGCACAGCGTACGGAATTAAATCTAGAGTGTGGTGTGCTAAGTTTCCAGAAAATCGGTTCAGACTTAGATATAGCTCCCATATATAATTTCGTTCGGTTTAATGTAAATGGTACACTAAAGTCCCTACATATCTTTCGATTTGCACGAAATTCGGCACAGCGTAATGAATTTGGTCTAGAAAGATGTGTGTTAAGTTTCCAAAAAATCGGTTCAGATTTATATATAGCTCCCATATATATTTTCGTCCGATTTAATGTAAATGGTGCACCAAAGTCCCTATATATCTTTCGATTTGCACGAAATGTGGTACAGCATAATGAATTAGGTCTAGAATGATGTGAGTTAAGTTTCGTGAAGTCGGTTCAGATTTAGATGTAGCTTCTATATCTGACCAAATGAAAAATTAGTATCGGTTGCAAAATGATATGTTTATGGACCTAATTTCATTTTACTGGTCCTTTAAAAATACGACGTCTGTTAGGATTCATCTGTTGAATATATCCAAAGTGGTGAAGGATATCATATAGTCGGCCCGTCCAACTTTACTACTTTCCTTACTATTTTTAAAATACATGCATGCCGTAGGCCTTGGGAAATATTTTTAAAAATCCATGTCCATTGAAGACTTTAACTAATGTCCACTCCTCTCCTAGGTCTTGAACAAAATAAACATTATTGGAAGCCTGGAAAAATATTGAAAAATAATAATCATTATGCAATATTTCTTCAGAAATTTAAGATAAAATTTTTAAAATTTTTATTTTTTTACAGATTGTCTCTCCTTTAAATCGTGCGAATGAGGGTAAGTAAAAAAAAAATAATTTAATCCATTTATGGACTTAATCAAATTTGTATTTGAATCATGTGACAGTTTAAGGTTTGGACTTTAACAAATATTCTTTAAAAGATCCACGCCTTGTATAGACATTAAAAATATTCTTTAAAAGATCCACGCCTTGTATAGAAATTAAAAAATATTCTTTAAAAGATCCACGGCTTGTATAGACCTTAAAAAATATTCTGTAAAAGATCCACGCCTTGTATAGACCTTAAAAAAATTCTTTAAAAGATCCACGCCTTGTATATACCTTATAAAAATATTCTTTAAAAGATCCACGCCTTGTATCGATGCTTGAAAAAATATTCTTTAAAAGATCCACGCCTTGTATAGACCTTAAAATGTATTCTTTAAAGGATCCTCGCCTTGTATAGACCCATGAAAAACTATTCTTTCAAAAATCCACGCCACGATACCGTACACAGTTACCGCGAAACTCTAACTTTCTGCGGATGTTTATTCCGACCCTGACCAATATTTCCTGATATTTGCACCTTCTTGGTCGATTAGAGGTCAACAGCACCTCTTTCTTACACTGACATATTGAATATTACAAATTTCAATACATCTCTTCTATTTACTTGTCCATATTCCCTTCGCCGTGGGTTGTGTTGTGATGTTCGGCATTCTTCACACAAAAGTCAGGGTCAATTTGACCCTCTAAATATCGACCGATCTTTCTCAAAACAGGCATGCTTATTCATTTGCCTGATGCCCTTCTCCATGTAAAAATTCGCGATGTATGGACCATAATTGCAGCCTCTGGAGCGACCAGAAAATCAGACAAAAATCAAGTTTTGGTCCATTTCATTCCCATAATATATAAATTTTACCCAAAACATAGGGGCCATTATTGGCCAGAACCCACCCTACATGTTAAATATCGTGAAGATTGGTCCATAACTGTGGCCTGTATCGTGTTTACAAATTATAATGGACAGACGGACGGACATACATGTCTCGATCGACTCAGCTAGTCGAGATATGACCATCGGTATACATAAAGGTGGGTCTAGGACCAATATTTCGCGGCGTTACAAACTTTTGGGGCTGCACAAGTTATAATACCCTGACAACATAGTTGTGTAGGATATAAAAAACCAAGAAACTTTAAAAAATATATATTTTTCTAAAAAAAATATTCATATAATATAGGCAGACAAAATACATTAAAAGCCCATTTTCGTCCTCCGTTCCAAAATTGTACATACTGACTGTAATTAGGTTTGTTTGTCATATTCCAGTGTAAATATGAATAAATGTTTGGAATTTTTAATTAACTCTAAAACTGAAAATTGGATTTGTAAATAATTTCAATGCAACGACCACAGCTAATTGCCGAACATTGAAAAGACATTTTCCTAACGAAAATGGTTACAGGAACAATTTCCACAAATGTGCGTACATCGAGCGTGTGTGTGGCGTTGTGTGTGCGTGTACGCACACAACAGTGGCACGCATGCCCAGAATATAAAATCAGACACCAAACAATCAACAACCATTAAAATCGACCACTGGGCCATTCTGTTGTACGCAATAGCCCAATGGAGACCATAAATGGGCGTCACCAACAACTAATCTAGACGGAAGGAAGAATGGTCATTATTAACATTCAGGGTTTGTGGGATTTAACTGAAATGTTTATTATTCCATCTTTCTGGCGGTGGTGGGGTGTCTCTCTTAAAATTAGTGGACATATACAGTGGAAAATGGCTAATGCGAACAATTATCATTAAAGGAGAGTTTTTGAAAGTGTTTTGACTTTAGATGAAATTTACAATATTTTCGGAAAAAATTATAATCTATGAAAATTCATTAAAATGATGTCCCACTGTACCTGCCTGTGTACGCACTGCTGCATTACTTTGGCATTACATTGCCTGAATATTGTATCCCATTGTCGCCGGACGTTTAATACTAAATGTACGCCTAAGAGCAATGTCGTCGATTAATTGTTGCAATAAACAATACAGACGATAATAATGTATTTAATAATTACTGTAACATTAACAATGACAAAATAGAAATGTCTATACAACAAACAAGGCAGTAGCAACAACAACAACAACACCAATGGGTGGACAAAATGACAATGTAATGCCCAAAACTTTTGTGGCATGTAAATGGTGCAAAATACGACTACTTACAAATGTAAATGGGCAAATGTAATTTTTGGGTAGAGAAACATTAAATATTCGATTTTCAAAAATAGGGTCTCACTACGAGACATGAACGATTTTGAATTTTTCAAATCCATGAAGAATTTTTTTTCACGTCCTGGATTTTTATACTCTAAACAACTATGTTGTCAGCGTATTATAGCTTTGTGCAGACACAAGAGTTTGTAACGCCGCGAAATATTGGTCCTAGACCCACCTTTAAGTATACCGATCGTCATATCTCGACTAGCTGATCTAGACATGTGTGTGTGAAATGGAACAAATACTTAATTTTTGTCGGTTTTTCTGGTCGCTCCAGAGGCCGCAGTTATGGTCCGAACATCGTGAAATTTTACATGGAGAAGAGGATCGTGCCAAAGAATAAGCATTCCTGTTTTGATAAAGATCGGTCAATATTTAGCGGGTCAAATGGACCCTGACTTTTGTGTGAAAAATTACAAAATTTTTATTCTGTGGTGTATATACTTACTCCTGAAGGATATAGAGACGAGAAGTTGATTGTACATCCAAGAGGAGTTGTTGATCTTCAAATTGATACCAATTATATGGCTGTATGTACTCCGATGCGGGAGTTATACGTAATTAAGTAAAGGGGACTATGTGCATATTATTACTATTACTCCATTAGAGGACGCAAATGTCGCTCTGATAGCTTTGAAATTGTGCATGAACTTCAAGGACGACGCCTATAGTTTTCGGTGAAGTTGAGATTGCATTCAGGGGGTGCAATGAACGGAAAACTTTAATTTTGTCAGATTTTCTAGTCGCTCTAGAGACAATTATTATATGCAGAACATCACATATTTTACAAGGTTAAGGGGGATCTGACCAAATACTTAGAGCGGCTGTTTAGATGATGATCGGTCAATATTCCGAGGGTCAAATCAAACCAAACCTAAAGTGCATTTTTTTTTAATTTATGGCGTAGAAATTCACTTCAAGAAAACAAATTGGAAAATATGCCAAATAGAAAGTGAAGTTGTAGATCTATAATCGGTGAAAAGGGTGCAAATATCTCGAAATATTGTCCAGGCTCAGAATATAGAACCGCAGAAAGTTTGATTTTCGTGGCAGTTGTGTAGTATACTGCTCCGCTCACTGGTTAAAGAATATTTTTGCAGCAGCTATAAGAGGCGTGGATTTATTAAAGAATATTTTTTCAAGGTCTACGTAAGGCGTGGATTTATTAAATAATATTTTTTCAAGGTCTACGTAAGGCGTGGATTTATTAAAGAATATTTTTTCAAGGTCTACGTAAGGCGTGGATTTATTAAAGAATATTTTTTCAAGGTCTACGTAAGGCGTGGATTTATTAAAGAATATTTTTTCAAAGTCTACGTAAGGCGTGGATTTATTAAAGAATATTTTTTCAAGGTCTACGATTGGTGCGGATTTTTTAAAGAATATTTTTTCAAGGTCTACGATAAGGTGTGGATTTTTTAAAGAATATTTTTTCAAGGTCTACGTAAGGCGTGGATTTATTAAAGAATATTTTTTCAAGGTCTATGTAAGGCGTGGATTTATTAAAAAATATTTTTTCAAGGTCTACGTAAGGCGTGGATTTATTAAAGAATAGTTTTTCAAGGTCTATTTAAGGCGTGGATTTATTAAAGAATATTTTTCAAGGTCCATAAAAAGGCGTGGATTTATTAAAGAATATTTTTTCAAGGTCTACGTAAGGCGTGGATTTATTAAAGAATATTTTTTCAAGGTCTACGTAAGGCGTGGATTTATTAAAGAATATTTTTTCAAGGTCTACGTAAGGCGTGGATTTATTAAAGAATATTTTTTCAAGGTCTTATAAGGCGTGGATTTATTAAAACATATTTTTTCAAGGATTTATAAGGCGTGGATTTATTAAAGCATTTTTTTCAAGGACTTATAAGGCGTGGATTTATTAAAGAATATTTTTCAAGGTCCAACTGAGGCGTGGATTTATTAAAGAATATTTTTCAAGGTCCAACTGAGGCGTGGATTTATTAAAGAAGATTTTTTCAAAGTCTATTTAAGGCGTGGATTTATTAAAGAATATTTTTTCAAGGTCTATTTAAGGCGTGGATTTATTAAAGAAGATTTTTTCAAAGTCTATTTAAGGCGTCGATTTATTAAAGAATATTTTTTCAAGGTCTATTTAAGGCGTGGATTTATTAAAGAATATTTGTCCTATTTTGTTATAACAAACTGGCGGGCCCGGCAAACGTTGTCTTGCCTAGCAATATTGTTGATGTATAATTTTCGGCGTTCTAGGTTTGTTTTTATCCACCATAAGGTGGATTGTACAAATGTGTGTAATATCTTGGTATTTATCAGATCACACTTAAAGTAACATTACAGTACTGAAAATCTACAATTTGATGTAGATGAGCGAGTTATTTTGCTATTTATTTTTGTGAACAAAGTACAGGTCGCATTGTTGATCCGATTTGGATGAAATTTGGCACAGTTCACTTATTTGACCCAAGGACGAACCTTGCTGAAATCGGAGAAATTCGGTTCAAATTTATATATAGCACCGATATTTTGTCTGACCGGGACAACATTTTTCACAGAGTACTGAATAATTACCATACTGATGTCTGCTAAGTTCTTTAAAATCGGTTGATTTAAATATATCTCCCGTATAGTTTCGTTCGATTTTTTTGTGAATGATAAACCAAACTCCCAATATTTGTCCGATTGAGCAATATTTTGCATTGTGAATGCAATTGAGGAATAAACAATGTTTGATAAGGTTTGGTGAAATCGGTTCAGATTTTGATATAGGTCTTATATATATTTTCGTTCGATTTTATATAAATGGTGCACTGAAGGGCCTATATTTGTTGGATTTACACGAAATTTCGCCGAGGGTATTAAATTGAATTTAGAGTTATAACACAAAACAAATGGTGTATGCAACGGTTCTTCAATTAGGTATATATATTTATATATAGCTCCCATACATAATTTGACTCGATTTCGTACAAATGGTCCACCAAAGAATCCAGGTCTGCCCGTTTGACATGCAATTTTTCAGTGATTTCAGAGTCGTATGTGTATGGGTTTTTTAATCGGTTCCAATTTCTGTCTAGATAGCACATTTAATTTCGCCTGTTTCCATTGATCGGTGGTTATATGTTTAAGAATTATTGAATTCTTGGAAAATAAATTTATATGCACACATAAGTTTGACTCTCGAATATAGTTCATAGACTTCCATATAACGTTAGAGCAGTATAAAGCTAGTTTTTTTTTGTAACCTCCACGATTTAAAATACAACTTTGAAATTTGTACATACATTTCTACTACTTACATGATAGTTGATATTGAACATGTTAAATTTTGGTTCCCTTTTAAGGGTATGCTCCATATAACGGACACGGCTGTAATCTAATTGGCTGTAATTTGGCGTTTGGTTGCTTTATATGGTAGAATAAATCGTACTAACATTATCTATATTGGTCCACTCTTTGAGGTAGCTCCCATATAACGATACCCAAAATATTCGGTATTTTGCGTAGTTTGTACCAGTGTCTCAACTAAAGTGGCTGCAATGTTTTATTTGGTCCAAATTTTCTCATAGAGTTGCTAATGTCTTCTGATTTTCATCCTTGCATTTGTCCCAAAATGCATTCTATGGACAATGTGTACATACAATGATCGCGTGTACATTCAATGATATATGTACTCCTCAATTATTTTTTGTATTCTGACATAAAATATTTTCAATACAATGACAATCCAATTGGAAAAAATAAAATATTTTGAAAATTGCCAATAATTGACAAATGAAGGCTTAAAGGATTGATACGCTACCAATTTTGGCCAAAATATCTCCAAATAAGAAAAACGAAAATAGCTCGATACTAAATTTGTGGAATTGCAAATATGCTTCATAATATTTTTTTGCAAATTTTTCGCGGTTTTCGATTTTTTCTCACCTTTTAAACCTTCGCTGAAGTTCCACGAACATTTCAAGACCAATATAAGAAAAATCCGTTCAGCCGTTCTCGAGTTTTAGCGAGACTAACGAACAGCAATTCATTTTTATACCCTTCACCACACTGTGGTACAGGGTATTATGTCTTTGTGCATATGTTTGTAACAGGCAAAAGGAAACGAGATAGACACATGGTTCCTTTTGAGAATATGCATAGAATCACTTTCTGAGTCGATTTATGCATGTCCGTCCGTCCGTCTGTCCGTCCGTCTGTAGATGTTAAATTGTAAACAAAGTACAGGTCGCATTTATGATCCGAATTGGATGAAATTTGGCACCGGTAGTCTATTTGGCCCGAGGACGAACCCTATTGAAATTGGAAAAATCGGTTCAGATTTAGATATAGCTCCCATATATATATTTAACCGATTTAATGTAAACGGTCCCTATATATCTTTCGATTTGCTCCCATATATAGTTTCGTCCGATTTCATGTAAATGGTGCACCAAAGTCCCTATATATCTTTCGATGTGCACGAAATTTGGCATAACGTACTGAATTGAGCCTAGAGTGATGTCTGCCAAGTTTCGAGAAAATCGGTCCAGGTTTAGATATAGCTCCCATATATAGTTTCGTCCGATTTCATGTAACTGGTGTCCCAAAGTCCCTATATATCTTCGATTTGCACGAAATTTGGTATAACGTGCTGAATTGAGCCTAGAGTGATGTCTGCCAAGTTTCGAGAAAATCGGCCCAGGTTTAGATATAGCTCCCATATACAGTTTCGTCCGATTTCATGTAACTGGTGCCCCAAAGTCCCTATATATCTTTCGATTTGCACGAAATCTCGCATAATGTGCTGAATTGAGCCTAGAGTGATGTCTGCCAAATTTCGAGAAAATCGGCCCAGGTTTAGATATACCTCCCAAATATATTTTCGTCCGATTTCATGTAAATGGTGCCCCAAAGTCCCTATATATCTTGCGATTTGCTCGCATAACGTACTGAATTGAGCCTAGGGTGATGTTTGCCTTGTTTCGTGAAAATCGGTCCAGATTTTACATTCTTTATGGATAGATCTAGGTAGATTCACATTTAGATAAATATGTATAGATGATAAACCCACTGAAATTAACTGAAAACCCTATTTGTATATGCTTGTTTATATAATATTCCCTTGCTATATTTTGTCCTTTGCACCAAGTTTCGAACTTTGGAAACTGATGTGATGTCATTAAAGCCATACATATCCGATTAGCGTTACTATTAAAAGTTAGTGTATCAAATTAGAGAAAAATTTGTCAACCATAATTGTTGGAAAAAGTGTACCCCCCCCAAATCTTATAAAGGACACCATTCTCACTCTTAATTCGTACACCCTTCGCTAGTTTATTGCTACTAAACTGGCAACTAAGTACAGCGCGTTTATGAATATGTACGAGTATATATGTAATAAATTATGTCTGAAATATTTGATGAAACAGTGATGGACGAAATTGATCACCACAATGAATTATTTTTATTTTTATTTGGAATGGCCTGATATCAGGGTCTAGGATCATTGCAATACTTCAGGCTGGTTTTATATAAAATTTCCTAAATTTTTAATTTTTTTATTTTTTCACCCAACTCTACAATTTTTACCACCACTGTTAACATATTTTAGAAGGGATAGATATAATGTTTGTGGTTTAAATACTTTCTAATAACTTTGCGATGCAACAACACAAAATTACCCACAATCGACAATAGCTTTTCCCCAATTTCACACCAAATATCACCACCCACTCTCCCCCAGACTTATTCTCTTGATGAGCTATGTACTTGTATGTGTGTGTATTTTTGGGGAAACAAAAGACAAACATAAAACTTTAATGAATAATGAATATTAGAGATTTTAAATACTTGGTATGTTGCAATGCTGTTGTCAACATTGTAACGCCAACATGTTACGAAACTATTTCAACGAAAGTATTTATTTCGATGAATGGAAATAAAAAATTGTTTTGGGGAACATTAATAATCCATTGAAGCTCATTAGGGTGATGAAATAGCTTGTAAATTGGAAAGAATGGAAACAAACATTTTAGACTAAATATTACTATGGGAATTTTTGGAAAACAAATATATAGCATAGATTCGATGCCCCAAATATGGATGTAGCCTCTACTAAAATAATGGCCAGCAAATTTTTTTCAAGGTCTATACATGGTGTGAATATATTAAAGAATATTTTTTCAGGTTCTGTTTAAGGCGTGGATTTCCAAAGAATATTTCTCCAAGGGCTATAAGAGGCGTGAATTTTTTAAAGAATATTTTTTCAAAGGACCACTACGTGTATTTTTTTTAAGATTTTTTTTACAAGGCGTGGATTTTTTAAAGAATTTTTTTACAAGGCGTGGATTTTTTAAAGAATTTTTTTACAAGACGTGGATTTTTTAAAGAATTTTTTTAAAAGGCGTGGATTTTTCAAAGAATTTTTTTACAAGGCGTGGATTTTTCAAAGAATTTTTTTACAAGGCGTGGATTTTTTAAAGAATTTTTTACAAGGCGTGGATTTTTCAAAGAATTTGTTTACAAGGCGTGGATTTGTCAAAGAATTTTTTTCAAGGCGTGGATTTTTCAAAGAATTTTTTTACAAGGCGTGGATTTTTCAAAGAATTTTTTTACAAGGCGTGGATTTTTCAAAGAATTTTTTTACAAGGCGTGGATTTTTCAAAGAATTTTTTACAAGGCGTGGATTTTTCAAAGAATTTTTTTTACAAGGCAAGGATTTTTCAAAGAATTTTTTACAAGGCGAAAATTTTTCAAAGAATTTTTTTACAAGGCGAAAATTTTTCAAAGAATTTTTTTACAAGGAGTGGATTTTTCAAAGAATTTTTTTACAAGCCGTGGATTTTGCAAATAATTTTTTTACAAGGCGAGGATATTTCAAAGAATTTTTTTACAAAGAGTGGATTTTCAAAGAATTTTTACAAGGCGTGGATTTTTCAAAGAATATTTTTTCATGGTCCATACAAGGCGTGGATTTTTAAAAGAATATTTTTTCATGGTCCATATAAGGCGTGGATTTTTCAAAAAATATGTTTTGTGGTCCATACAAGGCGTGGATTTTTCAAAAAATACGTTTTGTGGTCCATACAAGGCGTGGATTTTTCAAAGAATATTTTTTCATGGTCCATACAAGAAGTGGATTTTTCAAAGAATATTTTTTCATGATCCATACAAGGCGTGGATTTTTCAAAGAATATTTTTTCATGGTCCATACAAGGCGTGGATTTTTCAAAGAATATTTTTTCATGGTCCATACAAGGCGTGGATTATTTTTTCATGGTCCATACAAGGCGTGGATTTTTCAAAGAATATTTTTTCATGGTCCTAACCAAGGCGTGGATGAATATTTTAGGAAAGGACATAAGCAAGGAGTGGATTTTTTAAAGAATTTTTTAGAGGTTCTCGTAAAAAGAGAAGCGTGGATTTTTCAAAGAATTTTTTTACAAGGAATTTTTTCATGGTCCATACAAGGCGTGGATTTTTCAAAGAATATTTTTTCATGGTCCATACAAGGCGTGGATTTTTCAAAGAATATTTTTTCATGGTCCATACAAGGCGTGGATTTTTCAAAGAATATTTTTTCATGGTCCATACAAGGCGTGGATTTTTCAAAGAATATTTTTTCATGGTCCATACAAGGCGTTGATTTTTCAAAGAATATTTTTTCATGGTCCAAACAAGGCGTGGATTTTTTAAGAATTTTTTACAAGGAGTGGAGTTTTTAAAGAATTTTTTAGAAGGCGTGGAGTTTTTGAAGCATTTTTTAGAAGGCGTGGATTTTTCAAAGAATTTTTTTACAAGGAATTTTTTCATGGTCCATACAAGGCGTGGATTTTTCAAAGAATATTTTTTCATGGTCCATACAAGGCGTGGATTTTTCAAAGAATATTTTTTCATGGTCCATACAAGGCGTGGATTTTTCAAAGAATATTTTTTCATGGTCCATACAAGGCGTGGATTTTTCAAAGAATATTTTTTCATGGTCCATACAAGGCGTGGATTTTTTACAGAATATTTTTTCAGGGACCTATCAATACAAGGCGTGGATTTTTCAAAGAATATTTTTTCATGGTCCATGCAAGGCGTGGAGTTTTTAGCAATTTGTTATGGTCTATACATATCCTCCACACATTCGGCAATTCATCTTGTGATTTTTTTTTAATTGTTGACTATGTAATAAACAACTTACAACAACTTACTTTCAGACAATGTGGCATAAATACATTTGTAATTTATAATTTGCATTCATTCGTTTAGCTTAAAAACTGTCCCATACCTCAAATGCAATGAAAACCTATTTATGGCCCATATAAATCATTTTTATAAAAGACAAATTTACTGAAGTTCTGCTACTGGCAAACAACAAACGAACGAAACTAACTGAAGATACTCCTTGCTGCTGCTACACCACCAACTCCATGTAGTGTGTAAAACAGTAGGAATATATGTATGTATAATGAATATTAAGGGTTGCCATTTCAAACCAAATTTGTGAGTTGGTCAACCATAGAGTAGATGTGCTTCGTTGAAATCGCGGTAGGGTTCGGAATAGTTAAGATAGAACTTCGAAATTTTGTACAAACATTGTAGCCCCAATATACATTTATGGTTCCCTTTTGGCATTTTTTCATCTAATGTGGCTGTAATTTGGGATTTCGATATCTCGGGAAATATTTTACACCTAAATAGAAAATTTTCTATTTTTAGTCCCAAGAAGAATTTTCCAACAAGTTTTTAATCGTAATTCCACATAACTTATTATTGCCAATTGGCAACTCCACCTCTTAGAGTTCATATGCTAATGTCACCCATTTACATACAATGCCTACATACATATGTATGTAACATAAATAACTAGCATGTACGGTCAATGAACATAATTTGTTCATTTCCTATATGCTGAGTATCCAAATGGAGTTAAGTACAAAATTTAATTGAAGAATAGTAGAAATGTTCAATGTAAATGTGTGTGTGTGTGTGTGTATAAAAGGCCACACTAATATTTACATAAGTATTTGCATTTATTATAACGGAACTCTTTTTACTTTGTCATTTAATCAATCAATCACTATCTGTCGGCAATGATGCCAATGATTTTGACAAGTGTTGCAGAAGTTGATATATACCACATTCGGCAATAATTATATGGGGGCTATGATTTCTTGGCACACTGGGGTGGTTTTCGTAAAATCAATTTTAGTGGATCTAATTTTTTTACACATATATTTTTCGTATTCATACCCTACATAACTTTGTTTGGCCCCAAATGTTTGTAACGTCACGAATTATTGGACCTAGACCCACCTTTTAGTATACCGATCGTGACATCTCGACTCGATGAGTCGATATAGACATGGGTGTCCGTATGTCTATTATAATTTGTAAACACGATACAGGCTACAGTTATAGATCAATCGTCACGAAATTTTTCATCTAGGACGGATTCTGACCAAAGAAGACCCCTATTGGACATTATTTTGGGAAACAATCGGTTAATATTCAGCGGATGAATGGATGGATGATTGGTTGACCTTTAAATTTATACCAATTATGTCGATTTATGTACTCGGATGTGGTTTTAAAGAGGTTTGTGTATTCCGATATCATTCCATTAAATTTTGCTTGAGGTTCCGACTGTGATCAGGGACGACACCTATAATTTTCGATAATGATCAAATAATATTACGACTATGAAATGTACCGAAAACTTTATTGTCATGTGATTTTTCCAGTCGCCCGAAACGCCTCAATTATAAGCCGAATGTCAAAAATTTGCCGTTGGGTAGACAATCTGACATTAATATTTGTTTGTGTAAATAACTAAATTTTTATCTTATGGAGTAAATGTTTACTCCGGGAAAAAACGATCAGGAAAAGATGCTGTGGATGCCACTGTTAACCACTAATCGGTCAAGAGAGTGCAAATAACGCGAAATATTTCCCAGACTCCAAATATATTAGGTTGGGGAAAAAGAAAATGTCGATAAAATCGGAGAAATGATCGAATCTAACCGGCATGTTAGCAATCGTAACATCGCCCAGGAGCTAAAAATCTACCATAAAACTGTTCTAAACCATTTACACAAAGCAGAATTCAAAAATAATCCTTTAACAGAAAAAAATAGGATGACTCGAATTTCCATCTGCGACCACACGGAATGACCTAGACCCATTTCTTAAACGATTGGTGACTGGAGATGAGAAATGGATCACATACGATAACCCTATACGAAAACGATCGTGGTAAAGAGCGGTGAAGCACCTCAAACGGTGGCCAAATCAGAACTAACGGCCAACGGAAGGTTCTGCTATGCATTTGGTGGGACTGGAGGGAAATTATTTATTATGACCAGAAACGGCCAGAATTGGCCAACAGGAGAGGTGTTGTGTTCCACCAGGACAACGCTAGGCCACACACATCTGCAGTGACTGCCCAGAAATTTCGCTAAGCTTGGCTGGGATTTTCTCGAAACTTGGCACACATCCCTCTGGACCTAATTCAGTACTCTATGCCAAATTTCGTGCAAATCGAATGATATATAGGGACTTTGGTGCGCCATTTACCTTAAATCGGACGAAACTATATATGGGAGCTATATCTAAATCTGAACCGATTTTCTCGAAACTTGGCACACATCCCTCTGGATCTAATTCAGTACTCTGTGCCAAATTTCGTGCAAATCGAACGATATATAGGGACTTTGGTGCGGCATTTACCTTAAATCGGATGAAACTATATGGTAGCTATATCTAAATCTGAACCGATTTTCTCAAAACTTGGCACACATCCCTCTAGGCCTAATTCAGTACTCTGTGCCAAATTTCGTGCACATCGAATAATATATAGGGACTTTTTTGCGGCATTTACCTTAAATCGGACGAAACTATATATGGGAGCTATATCGAAATCACAACCGATTTTCTCGAAACTTGGCACACATCCCTCTGGACATAATTCAGTACTATGTGCCAAATTTCGTGCAAATCGAATGATATATAGGGACTTTGGTGCCGTAGACCCCTCTGCCTCTGACCCCTCATTTGGAGCCTCTTTTTACAAATATTCGAGTACCACTTTAAAATAATTTTTTCTGGGATCAATTTGACCTGTCGTACACCTCCTTGAATGCTTGTGCAATGATTGTGGTCCTTACTTATTTAGTATTGCCATTATCCTCCGGATGACTATTACTATTTTGAATTATCCTCATGTGTTGATGTTAAGGTTGATCATTGAAATGTCAGGAATCTTTGAATGCATTTCATCTAGAGCCTTATATTACAAATATTCAAAAATCACTTTGAACAACATTTTTTCATAGTCGCAATTGATCCTGCCGTGCTTAATCTATGCCACCTTGAATGGCCACCAATGCTTGGGGTCCATACTTATTTAGCATTGGCATTTTCCCTTCAGGGGCTTCTGATACATCTTTTGATAGGAATATTTTCTAACAAAATAGAATCCAAAATATCAAATTTATGCCGGCTAAATCAAAAATTCACACCCCACTGTGCACATTATGAATTATAATCTACTCTATTTCATAATCGCTGCATTTTGTCACTTTACTTCGACTTTGTTTTGCGGAAATTGGATGCATTTTTGTCGGCAATACGCTAACAGTTTATGATGATGATTATGGCAGAACGGAACGGAACGGAGCTAAACAACGGTAGCTAAAAGAGTAGACAAAAGCGTGGCATTTAGTTTCCATTGTACGGAAACTATATGTCAAAATGACCAGTCACCACCAGGCATCTGGCTGGCTGCTCGTCAGTGTCATTCACTTGCACAGTAACCGCTCATAAAAATGTCATTTTATGCTCACAAATCTGACAAAGTCACACTCAGAATTGCACACGAACACAGACGCAAACACACACACGCAGACACATATGCGGGAGCGCTAAGAAACTAGCGAATGAATGTCGTAACTAAGTGACCGACAATGAAGTGACTGACCGGCTGACTGACTAACTAGCCGGTTGGTTGGTGGGCTAGTTGACCGAACCAGCAAACAAACATCCATTCCGATATTGTGGTAGTGCAATATATCAAAATGTTATGAAAGGAACTGGCTGACTGCCTGTGGCAAGGACATTTCATATGGTATTAAAGAATATTTTTCACAACCAGACGACAATGCAACAAAAACGCCAACAACACAACTAGACACGGGCGATAATGTGTATGTGTGTGTGTTTGTTTGCTTGGCTAAGACATTTTCACACACATGTGAGACGATGTCTTGACATATTCAGAGATTAGCTTCTATTGTAAATAATAGCAATTGGTTGGCAATATTTTTGGGAAAGTAGGTGGAGGAGGAGTCCAAGTTCATAAATCCAAGAGCTGCTTAAAGGACAATTAGAGGGCAAAATTTAATGTTGATTTTTTGATAAAATAAAAATATATTTTTATAACAGGAGTGGATTTTTTAAAGAATATTTTTTCAGGGACCTATCAATACAAGGCGTGGATTTTTTAAAGAATGTTTTTTCAGGGACCTATCAATACAAGGCGTGGATTTTTTAAAGAATATTTTTTCAGGGACCTATCAATACAAGGCGTGGATTTTTTAAAGAATATTTTTTCAGGGACCTATCAATACAAGGCGTGGATTTTTTAAAGAATATTTTTTCAGGGACCTATCAATACAAGGCGTGGATTTTTTAAAGAATATTTTTTCAGGGACCTATCAATACAAGGCGTGGATTTTTTAAAGAATATTTTTTCAGGGACCTATCAATACAAGGCGTGGATTTTTTAAAGAATATTTTTTCAGGGACCTATCAATACAAGGCGTGGATTTTTTAAAGAATATTTTTTCAGGGACCTATCAATACAAGGCGTGGATTTTTTAAAGAATTTTTTTTCAGGGGGTTATAACAGGCATTGACGGTCAGTGGGGTTTTCCAATGGACGACATGCATGAATGCTTTCAAAGCTTTCAACAGAGATCTCTTTTTTATATAAATACTTTCCATTTCATTACTAATCTTCTCTCGAAACTCTTTTTTATATGATATACCTTCTCTTTTTTTTACTAATCTTCCCTCGAAACCCCTTACAACTTTCTCTGAAAAAACTATTCCCACATTTCCCCACATAACCACAATAAAATTTAGTTTGTTATTCGTTCTCTGACAACTTTTGTTACTAATTTTTCACCTACAAAAAATATATATCCTAAATATTTTTCTCTTATTTTCAAAAATACATACATAACTAATAAGTTTTACAAAAACATGTCAATAACACAAGAAATTACTTATTACTTTGGTCCGTCCGCACGTTCCATTCATTTATTCAGCCACCCACCCACACACACACATCCTACTTATATAGAAAGACAAAAACAGAAAACACACATACAAAACATTGTCCTTGTGGCAACTAAAACCTTCAATAAATCAAAGGGACAAATTTAAGACGAAGTACTAGAAACACCAACAACAACAACAAAAAACATGAAACCAAAAACCTCAAAATAGTCAAGAGTGCGATGCCAGAAGAAGTAGTAGTTTCGAATGAATTGAATGCGGGTGAAGTAAATAAGTTACAGTCTGTGTTAGAAATTTAGGGCGATTTTTTTAAAGGTACAAATAATTTAATTAAGGGAATAATAATTTAATTACATATGAACATCACAGCAAGTATATAAAATTAAAATCTTTAAATACTATTTTTTTTCAAAAATGTGCACATAACATAACTAACAATGTTTTACAAAAACATGTCAATAACACAAGAAATTACTTATTACTTTGGGGAGCCATGTAAAAACATGACTTCCTATAAGTATCCGACTAACATACTAAATTTTGAATACGAATTAAAGTTGAAAGTACAAATAAGGAAAACACACATACGAACAACATTGTACTATATTTGGTATAATTTTTCATTAGAGTTACAAATGGAACTGGATCCTTGAAATATTAAATTAACATTACCGATAGAGTGTAGAATTGGAATATGTACGGAGTTTCGGAAATTGTTTGCTTACGTATACGAAAAGTACTAAATCCAATAGAGCTGGGATCATCAAGTATGAAGTTAGGATCATTGTTTGGGGTGTAGGATTGCTGTATGTAGGAAATTTGGAAAATTTCGTACTGTGTTAGATTTGGTGAACCGATTTTCTTAAAGTTATGTTAAATCATTGGGGTGTAGGATTGGGCTTTATAGAAAAATTTGGAAATTCGTAATAATGTGTAATGGATAGGGGTAAGTTGGATTGGGGTAAGGGAATGTAGTTTCGGAAATTCATACTTATGGATACTAAATTTGGTACAATTTGAAGTTTGGGTGAACTGAGTGAGCTGTGATTCTGAAATTTGGAGTTAGGATCACTGTTGACAGGGATATGTTGATTTGGGTGAACCGATAGAGCTAGAACACCGCAATTTAGAAAAAAAGGTTACTGTTGGAGTGTAAGATTGGTGTATCGATGTAGTTTTGGAAATTCATACTTATGTACTAAATTTGGTACAATTTGAATTTTGGGTGAACAGATATAGCTAGGATTATAAATTTTATATGACGGCTATACCAAAACATGGAACGACACATCCAAATTTGCAATACCAATCATCCTATCCCTACCTTAAATATTGCGAGCTTTATGGCGATTTAAGCAAACAGACAGATATGGCTAAATCGACTTCAGAAGAATATTTCGAGTTGTTGCAAATGTAGTTCAAAATTTTACATAAAGCCCACCTTACAATAGATTCTCTTTTTATAATCTTCATCACAATATGGTACAGGGTATTATGTCTTTGCACATATTTTTGTAACAGGCAAAAGGAAACGAGATAGACCCATAGAATCACTTTCTGATTTATGGACTCGTCCGTCCGTCTGTCTGTCAATGTTAAATTATAAAAGAGTACAGGTCGCATTTATGATCCGAATTAGATGGTATATGGCACAGCTCATTTATTTGGTCAAGGACGAACCCGAAAAATCGGTACAGATTTAGATATAACTCCCATATATATTTTTCTCCGATTTTATATAAATGTTACACCAAATGTCCTATATAACATTATATTTGCACGAAATTTGGCATAATTTACTAAATTAAGAGGGATGGCGTAGGTGATGATAGATACCAAGCAACGGCTCAGATTGGCTTTAACATGGCGAAGCACCGGCTTATCTTGGTCCCTCTTTCATCTCAATTGTGGACACTGACCTCCCGCAATGTTAATCATCTATTGAAATTGTGAGCTGATATGTGCCGCGAGTTCACGCATAAGAACTATTAAAAAAATGGGATTTATGGGTAATAGGAGAATAAAAGACCTCGCCTCCAGATTTACTCCAATAGATGAGCGAATTGCTATAATCCGTATAAAAGCGAAGTTTTTCTACATCAGTCTCATCTGTGCCCATGCTCCGACGGAAGACAAAGATGAACAGACCATAGAAATTTTTTACGAGAAACTGCATATGACCGCTGCCCTGGCCATGAAATTAAAATTCTGCTAGGAGATTTTAATGCAAAAATCGGAAGGGAAAATCTTTTTGTTTCTACCATCGTAAAAATTCAGCACCAGATTCAAGCATCTCGATATACACAAGGCAACCTGGATTTCTTCTGATCCAGCAACGAGAAATCAAATTGACCAGGCCGTGATAGACGGAAAGCATTTGTCCAGTGTTTTGGACGTTCGATCGATACGAGGAGCCAAGGTTCCCACCCGTCTTAATGTAGCAGCAAAGGTGCGATCTAATGTAACACGGAAATTCGACGTCGAAAAACTGCAAACGCCACATATCGCAGAAGCATAATCCGCTCAACTTACTCACTTGCTTCACGAAAGCACTCCTTGTCCCGATAATAATATAGAAGCACAATAGCAAAGAATTCCCCACTCCCTACAAACTGCAGCAAAAGCAACACTTGGGTACCAAAATCCACCATCAAGAAATCCGTAGTACGAGCAGGAGTGTCGTAATGCAACAGTGGAGACAGTAGCAACACGTAATGCGATGGCAAATTATCGGGAGAAAAGGAGAGAGAAGAACAAAGAAGAAAGAACAAGAAAAGTGTGAGCGTGAGAAAATCAAGATGTACAGGACTCAGAATGAAGTCCGGAAAATTTACAAACGAGTAAAACACCAAACCGAAGGCTTTGGTACAGACACATCCTTCTGTAGGGATAAAGATGGAAACCTGGTGACAAATGCAGATAGCGTGCTGAGGATCTGGAAAGAGCATTTTGAAAAGCTTCTACTTCAAATAGTGGCGGTGAAGAAGATACCCCAGAACCAATAAGAGATGATGGTATAGAGTGTATACCACCTAGCCAACATGAGGTCAGAGTAGCAATTAACCGGCAGAAGAACAATAAAGCAGCAGATGCCGATAGATTACAAGCCGAATTATTCAAGACCGGTGGTCAGATGCTGGTCAGGAGCATACACCAGCTCCTTTGTACAATTTGCCCAGTGATTGGAACCTCAGCATGCTGTATCCCGTGCACAAAAACGAGATAAGATGATATGTGCCAACTATAGAGGAGTAAGTTTTTTGAACGATTCAATATAAAGATACCGCCATAAACAAAATTAATAAAATCAGCTTTGAAATTTGGAGAATACTATTATTGACCAACAAATGCTATTCTGGTCTGAGTAAGCAATTCAAGAGCAAGACCTCCTTTTGCCAGACAAAGAGGTTGACGCTGATACTACCCGTGCTGTTATAAGGATCTGAAACATGGATACTAAAGCAAGCAGATGAGGCAGCTCTGGGAGTGTTGGAGAGAAAAATTCTCCGAAAATTCTATGGGACGATTTGCATCGACTGTGAATATCGCCGTAGAATGAATCATGAGTTGTTCAAGCAATTCTCCGACATCGACATAGTCAGACGTATCGAGCTGCAGTGATTACGTTGGCTTGGTCATGTTGTGAGAATGGATGAGAATGCCCCAGCTCAAAAGGCATACACATGCGAGCCAAATGATGGTTCATGTAGAACGGGAAGTCCACGAATTCGATGGAAAGATCATGTAGAAGGCAACATTTCGGAATATGGCATTTCAAATTGGATGAGGTGAGCACAAGACCGACACACCTGTAAATCTTTTTTAAGCTCGACTTATGGAACAAGTGTTCTATCATAAGCCACCTATGTAAGTAAGTAAGACCCTACAGAAAATATTATGAGTGACTTTTTTTTTGGAATATTTGGGGGTCATACAATCTTGTCTTGTGGCATATAGTTTGCCGTTTAAAGAAATCCATTGTGTTATGGATCCAAAAATTTTCCTATGGCGAACTTTTGAACCGAACTCTGCATATGACTCTGACTTATTTTCCGTAAATATCTCAACAAGACTTATTTAATTTTTCTAAACTGTCCAGCCACAAAATTCAAGCACACACACTTCAAAAATCAAAACATTTCTATGAAGAAAAAAGAAAACACTACAGAGACTACAAAGAAGAACCCTAGAAAAATACATCAAATCAAACAAAGTCCGGAACAGAAGATGTCGAGGAAAAAAACACAAAACAAAAACTTTGAAATACATAAATTTGTAAGAGCTAAACATAATTCATGGGATAGTAAAACAAAACAACAACAAAGAAGACAACCTGGTCGATTCTACCCCCTTTTAAAAATTATTTCCCCTAAAAACATAGAAAGCCTGACTTGTCCGATAGAACACGATATAACATGACAGAATAAACAAATGTTAGTCAATGTCGACATACAAACATACAATATTACTTTCAATTCTCTCTCTTTTATAATATTACACTCTCTTACAAGACGAAAAAATTTTGCTGCATCCAATGGTCATGCGCCTTTGCAACACCGTGACTATCACAGAAAGTTAACAGCCTAGCCAAGTTTCCCACAGTTATTAAAAATTCAGTTCTGTTATTTGAAAACGCTCACACTTTTAGTTTACAGCGCCTGAAAGTAGAGCATTGTGTCAAAGGTCGTTATGGTGTTGTTGTTCGAAAGTATGTGGGCAAGTTCACTTTTCATGTATGTAGTAGTAGTGGTGGTAGTACACGTGTAAGCCTCTGTGTGTGTGTGGGTGCATTAATGTTTTTTTGAATATTTTTCTTTATGGATGGTAGCTGTTGTTTGTGGCATCTTTTGGGAGATTGTTTTTTGCTTTTGCCTATATCTTTGGGGGGTTATGGTCAAATTCCTTACAATTCATGCCATTGATGTTGTTGCTGTTGTGTTGCTACGTTGTTGTTTTAAGGATTTCTTTTGTTCATGATGCTGCTGCTGTTTTTTTTTTTCTTACTGTCAAATACATCATCTGGCAACCACGAATGTCATCGCCAACACCATCAATGGTTTAAATTTATTTCTTGCAAATTTATTTCTTTGGCTTTTTTCGGGCCTCGCTATTCTTTTTTTTGTAAGAGGTCCCCCTCCAAGATCCGTGTTATGGTTTTCTCTTCTAACAATTACCAAAAACATTGTCTCTTTTTTTTACTGGCGAACAATTTAACTATTTTCTATTCTAAGTTACAAAACAATGCCCCTCCCCGCCTACAGGTTTGTTGTATGTGGTCTCAATATGTAAAATAGAATTTTCCCTAACATGGCAGCCTAGACCAAGTGTTGAAATAAACGGCCAAAAATATATATGTGTCCGTGTGTGTGTGTGTGTGCAGTGTTTGTTATGGCTACAACTATTCCACATAGAATTTATTGTGGTAGGTCGGTTTTATTGTGTGGCCTTCTCTTTCAGCCATTGTCGCTTTTATAGTCTACCCTTAGAGTTGGATGGGTATGCTATGTTTTGTGTTTCCGTGGATTTTTAAAGAAAAATAATTTTCAATGGACTAAAGGTGGGAATTTTTAAAGAACTTTTTTCCAAGGCCTAGAGGCGTGGATTTTTAAAGAAAATATTTATATCCTTCACCACACTGTGGTACAGGGTATTATGTCTTTGTGCATATGTTTGTAGCAGGCAAAAGGAAACGAGATATACACATGGTTCTTTTTGAGAATATGCATAAAATCATTTTCTGAGTCGATTTAGGCGTCTTCATCCGTCCATGTATTTTTGTGAACAAAGAACAGGTCGCATTTATGATCCAATTTGGATGAAATTTGGCATAAGTCATTTATTTGGCTCAAGGACGAACCCTATTGAAATTGGGAAAAATTGGTTCAGATTTAGGTATAGCTCCCATATACATTTTCGTCCGATTTAATGTAAATGGTACACCAAAGTCCCTATATATCTTTCGATTTGCACGAAATTTGGCACAGCGTAATGAATTAGGCCTAGAATGATGTGTGTTAAGTTTTCTGAAAATCGGTTCAGATTTAGATATAGCGCCCATATATATTTTCGTCCGATTTAATGTAAATGGTGCACCAAAGTCCCTATATATATTTCGATTTGCACGAAATTTGGCACAACGTAATAAATCAGGCCTAGAATGATGTGTGTTAAATTTCCTGTAAATCGGTTCAGATTTAGATATAGCTCCCATATACATTTTCGTCCGATTTAATGTAAATGGTCCACCAAAGTCCCTATATATCTTTTGATTTGCACGAAATTTGGCACAGTGTAATGAATTAGGTCTAGAGTGATGTGTTTTAAGTTTCATGATATAGCTCCCATACATACTTTCGTCCAATTTAAGGAAAATGGTGTACCAAAGTCCCGTAATATTTTTCGGTTTGCACGAAATTTGGCACAGCGTAATGAATTAGGTCTAAAATGATGTGTGTTAAGTTTTGTGAAAATCGGTTCAGATTTAGATATAGTTTTTATATCTGACCAAATGAAAAATTTAGTATCGGTTGCAGAATGACATGTTTATGGATCCAATTTCATTTTACAGGTCCTTTAAAAATGCGACGTCTGTTAGGATTCACCTGTTGAATATACCCAAAGTGGTGAAGGGTATCATATAGTCAGCCCCGTCCGACTTTGCTTTCTGGTTTTTCAAAGGCCTAGAGGAGTGGTTTTTTATAGAAAATATTTTTTCAAATGCCTAGAGGATTGATTTTTTAAAGAAAATATTTTTTCAAATGCCCAGAGGTGTGGATTTTTAAAAAAAAATATTTTTTTATCGGCCCATAGGCGTGGATTTTCAAATAAGACATTTTTTCAGAGGGCCATAGGCGTTAATTTTTAAATAAAATATTTGTAAGGAACCATAGGAAGGCGTGGGTTTTTAAGGAACCATAGGAATACGTGGGTTTTTAAGCAACCATAGGATGGCGTGGGGTTTTAAGGAACCATAGGAAGGCGTGGGTTTTTAAGGGACTATATGAAGGCGTGGGTTTTTAAGGAACCATAGGATGGCGTGGGTTTTTAAGGGACTATAGGAAGGCGTGGGTTTTTAAGGGACTATAGGAAGGCGTGGGTTTTTAAGGATCCATAGGAAGGCGTGGGTTTTTAAGGAACCATAAGAAGACGTGGGTTTTTAAGGAACCATAGGATGGCGTGGGGTTTTAAGGAACCATAGGAAGGTGTGGGTTTTTAAGGACCCATAGGAAGGCGTGGGTTTTTAAGCAACCATAGGAAGGCGTGTGTTTTTAAGGATCCATAGGAAGGCTTGGGTTTGTAAGGAACTATAGGAAGGCGTGGGTTTTTGAGGAGCCATAGGAAGGCGTGGGTTTTTAAGGAACCATAGGAAAGCGTGGGTTTTTAAGGAACCGTAGAAAGGCGTGGGTTTTTATGGATCCATAGGAAGGCGTGGGTTTTTAGGGAACCATAGAATGGCGTGGGTTTTTAAGGCACAATTGGAAGGCGTGGATTTTTAAGGAACTATAGGAAGGCGTGGGTTTTTAAGCAACCATAGGAAGGCGTAGGTTTTTAAGCAACCATATGAAGGCGTGGATTTATAAGGAAGTATAGGAAGGCGTGGGTTTTTAAGCAACCATAGGAAGGCGTAGGTTTTTAAGGGACCATAGGGAGGCGTCGATTTTTAAGGGACCATAGGGAGGCGTCGATTTTTAAGATATCATAGGAAGGCGTGGAATTTTATGGAACCATAGTGAGGCGTTGATTGTTAAATAAAATATTTTTAAAGGACTTTAGTTAGAGTAGTGTAGAGCGCAACATTTTCGTACTGGCCCCTATTTTCGCCATTTTTACCCGTTTCTATTTTCTTTGCTTTTGTTTATTTGTTTGGTTTTTTTCACTTTGCTCTTTCGTTTCGTACAATGTTTATCTTTGAATTGTGTTATATCATTCATTGTTGTTTACAGTCAGCCATCTCGCTCCCCCTTTTTTTTGTGGAGCACAAACTCACACACATACACCCACACTCACAACCTTTGTTTATTGTTTATGTGTTGTTTTTGTCTTAGAATGATATTATTTTTATGTTAACATAAATAAAATAATCACTGTTGGCTGGTTGGCTGGCGTTCTGGCCAGAATTGTAGTTGACAATTTTAACGATAAATATAGATGGAATGACAACGGAACACTGATAGAAAAGTAATGCCAACAACAATACCAACAATAGGTCCAAATAATGTACAAAACCATTTGCCGAAACATTTTATGCCATAGCTAGCTGTAATTCACGGCTTCTATAATTTATGCACAAAATGTGATGAAAAATTTAACAAAATATATCGTGATTTATCTTGTTGTTGGGGTGACGAGGGGTGATGGGTGTAGGGGAAGCCCTTAAAATACAGAAAATATTAAAAATGTTAATATGTATTTAAATGTAGAACATTGGAAAGGACGACATTGAATTACATTAAAATCTGGGTATTACAAATGTTTTCTGATTACAATATTACATGCGATACATATTTAACTTTGTTTTTGTGGCACATCTATGATTTTTGGTACACATATAGAGAAAAATGTCCTGACTCCGAAACCGTTCGCGATCAAATTTTTGGTTGATGCGCGCAAAAGTTATCGAGGTTTTAATTTTGAGCATAAGAAAAAAATCTTAAAATTATGCCGTTTATTATATTGACCAAAAACGTTGATATATATCTTCCTCCGTAAAATAAGAATATGAATATATTATAATAATCACGATAAAGTTGCAAATATTCGCGAAATATGAGAAAAATAAAAAAAATATAGCAGATTACATCAATATTTTCATTATATTAATGACATACACACACCTAAAAAATAATTTAAAAATATCTACATAATCTAAACACCATGATGAATCAAATGATATCAAAATCACACAAGTCCGAGTAGCGGTTTCTAAATCACAGCGACAACAAAACAAGATATTGAGGAAAAATATTTGTTTTTGGTTCGAAAAAATAATGTCATCATATTTATTTTTTTAATTGTATACAAGAAATTTCAGAAAAAAATGTTGGGGTTATTCTGCTATTTTACCCGATTTTCGCCGAAAAATTGACATATATAATAATAATCACTTTTTGTGTATAAGTATACGCCTTGCGGATTATATCAAGACCCTTCCAATTAATCTTAGAATTCTATAAATAGGAATAAATCTTAAAATAAAATAATATTATGAAATGTACATTTTAAATTGCGTGTAAATCGCGTAATTCTCAAAATCATTTGATGCGCATGCGGTTTCCAGGAAGTACTGAAGTTTATCTTCCAATCCATATATATTTTGCGAAATTTCATTTGACGGCTAAGATGTGCCACACGTTCCATTGAAGTACCCAAAAAATCGTAAAACGCGAATAATTTCCGAAAACTCCATATGCCATTAACGCGCATCCGATTTCGGTGTGCACCCTAAAAAAATATATCCATCTATACCGATTTCAATGTGGTCCATTAAGAACCATGGATGTGCCAGCTCACACTATTTTTGAGATAAATTGCGTCTAAATCGCGTAATTCTCAAAATCATTTGATGCGCATGCGGTTTCCAGGAAGTACTGAAGTTTATCTTCCAATCCATGCATATTTTGCGAAATTTCATTTGACGGCTAAGATGTGCCACACGTTGCATTGAAGTACCCAAAAAATCGTAAAACGCGAATAATTTCCAAAAACTCCATATGCCATTAACGCGCATCCGATTTCGGTGTGCACCCTAAAAAAATACATCGATCTATACCATTTCAATGTGGTCCATTAAGAACCATGGATGTGCCAGCAAAATCTATTTTTGAGATAAATTGCGTACATCTCTCTTTCGGCTGAAGTTTTTAAAGTTCTCTTTTCGAAAAAGATCAAAATCCATATGAGGTCATTTATTGAAGCGGAAATGATACACAGAAAACGCAAATAAATCCGCGATATTTTCAAAAACATTTTTTGCCAAATTTCGTGTTTTTGGAAGGCCAGTTCCCGCCGTTCTAATAGATGGATTTTCACGAAGAAGATTTTATATCATCCGAAACGTAAAAAACCTTATTGATCGCGGGTACCCATATCATTCAGTTGACAGATCTAAAAATTTGGACCGAAAAATAGGTTTTTTAGAAATTTGATCGCACAAAATTCGCACCTTCGGATGAGTATTACTCTGAAGCTGTGCATACTACATACACAAAATACATATCAAATGACGCAGATTCGCGACTACAATAATCTTATAATCGATTTTTAGAAATTCCTGTTTGCGTATTAAAGCTAGAATTAAAATTAAAAAAACACTCAAAATCGAGCTTCAAAATGTCAGCATCATTTAAAGGTAGATGCAGTGAAAATTTTGAAAAATGATACATAAGGGGCGTAGTCCCCATTTTGTTGGCTTCTAGTTTTATTTTGACACGAAGACCGTGCAATGAGTGGCTTAGTCACAAATCGATAGAGAACATAAAAAAACTGGTTCGCCTCAACGTGTTTTTACACATTTTTTTACATTAAAGTAGACACAGCTTCCACCAAAATAAAGTTTGGAGGTCAATATCATGAGCAGTTTGCAACGACAGATCAATTAACCCAAAACTATTCACTTTTTTTCATATACTTAAGTAGTTCCCGAGAGAACAATTTTTTTTAAAGGGCAAGAGGCGTGATTTTGTATAGAAAACAATTTTCGAGGGGACAAGAGGCGTGGTTTTGTATATTAAATATTTGTTTGGGGGAAAAGAAATCCATTTTTTTTGTTTAAATAGTTTATAACAGTCGATTTTTAGCTCCTGGGCGTTGTTACGACTGATAACATGCCGGTCAAATTCGATCATTTCTCCGATTTTAAAATGTTCTTTTTCTGCGAAAGGTCATTCTTCCAAGGAGCATAGATCTGAAATTGTTTGATCGATACTTTACAAGAAATCTATCAGTACAGCCATCTGCCGAAAAAATTGATTTCTTTTTCCTCAACATAATATATACACTAAAGAAATGTATTTTAAAATTTATGTTCCCGTACACAACTATTTTGACAGGGTATTATAGCTTTGTGCAGCCCAAAGAGTTTGTAACTTCAAGAAATATTGGTCCTAGACCCACTTTTAGGTATACCGAGCAGAGTCGATCTAGACATGTGTGTCCTTCCATCCAGGTAACAGTTATGGGATGGGTTCTGGCAAATGACCCCTATTGTTTTTGGTAATGATCGGTTAATATTTAGGGGATGAAATGGACCAAACAATTTTTTTCTGACTCTAGAATTTTACAAATAGAGAAGGGTCTGGCCATAGAATTCGCGTGAGAGTTTTGATGGAGATCGGTCAATATTTAGGTGGTAAAATGGAACCAGACTTTTGCGTGAAAAATTACAACAATTCTATTCTATGGCGCATATAGTTAATCCTAATGGACATAAACCGGTGAAGTTGGCAATAAATCCAAGAAGAGCGATAGACTTTAAATTGGTACCAATTATATTGGTGTATGCACTTCGATGTGGGGGTTATACCTAAATATTTACAGAGGTCTACTTATTCTGATATTGTTTCGTACCACTAGAGAACGGTCGATGTCGGTCTAATCGCTTTTAAATTTCGCTTTGAAATTGTACACGAATTTCCGATTATGGTCAAGGACGACGCCTATAGTTTTCGGTGAAGTTGAGATTTCATTCAGGGGGTGCAATGAATCAAAGACTTTAATTTTGTCAGATTTTCTAGTCGCTTTAGGGGCAATCTAATATGCAGAAAATTTAATTTTTTATACCGTGAAGGAAATCTGACAAAATACTAAGAACGGCTGTTTAGATGATTATCGGTCAACATTCCGAGAGTCAAATCAACCAAAACTTAAAGTGACCAAATTTTGGAAAATATGACAGGGTCAGGAAGTGGAGTTGTTGACCTATAATTGGTCCAGAGGGTGGGAAATATTGGTCAGGCTCAGAATCTAGAACCAGTGTCAGAAAGTGGTGTTGTTGACCTATAATTGGTCCAGAGGGTCGGAAATATTGGCCAGACTCAGAATATGCAACATCAGAATGTTAGTTTTTCGTGGTAGTTGTGTAGGGTATAATATGGTCGGACATGCCCGACTATACTGCTTCGCTCACTGGTTTATATTAAAATAGTTATCTGATTTGTTCCGCGTTTTGGGTTTGTCCCCATTTAGTCGTATTCTACCATAGTAGGGGGGATATAGTGTACTCGGAGGTATGGGATTCTAAGACGATTTAGCCGATTTAGGCATCTGCTGTAATCGTTCTACCTTCGGAAGATATATAGATACAAAACTAGAACGTTCGAGCATTTAGGCCTTGACCCATATAATGAAACCTACCGAATATTTTTATACCCTTCACCACACTGTGGTACAGGGTATTATGTCTTTGTGCATATGTTTGTAACAGGCAAAAGCGAACGAGATAGACACATGGTTCCTTTTGAGAATATGCATAGAATCACTTTCTAAGTCGATTTAAGCATGTCCGTCCGTCCATGTACAAAGTACAGGTCGCATTTATGATCCGATTTGGATGAAATTTGGCATATGTCACTTATTTGGCCCAAGGACGAACCCTATTGAAATTGGGAAAAATCGGTTCAGATTTAGATATAGCTCCCATATATATTTTCATCCGATTTAATGTAAATGGTGCACCAAATTCCCTATATATCTCTCGATTAGCACGAAATTTGGCACATCGTAATGAATTAGGTGTAGAATGATGTGTGTTAAGTTTCCTGAAAATCGGTTCAGATTTAGATATACCTCCTATATATATTTTCGTCCGATTTAATGTAAATGGCCAAAGTCACTCTAGCGTCTAAACGAGTCCGCATTTTGTGGTTCGTTTTTTAAGAGAATTCGCTGAAATTTGGTAAACTGAGTTGCTATTGGGTACCCAATTTCTCCACAAAAAAATTATACATATAGATCCATCTTTTCTGGTAGCCCCCATATAACGGTACCCTCTAATTTTCAGTATTTTGGGGGTTTTGATCGTAGTTTTCAACCGAATTTTAATTTTTAATTAAAATGCTAGATATGGGTTTTGCAATAGCATAGAACCTAAGGTCTCGAACTTAATCATGTTTTACTTATTGGTAAAAAAATTTTTCATCCAATATATTACGGCTAAAATCCTCAAAATACCGCAATTTTAGAGGCATCGTTATATGGCGGATATGATCCTACCATATACCGATATAACCAATCTTCCAACTTCGAACAGACAAAACACAAATCTATGCCAAATATCAGTCCCTTATCTCAGTTCCTTCGGAAGATAGAGTGAAGGGCTTAATTTATCGATTTTGAATCGGCTGATTTATTTTATTACGAAAAACCAGTAGGGAAAGTAGTAAAGTCGAACGGGTCCGATTAAATGATACACTTCACCACTTTGGGTACATACAAGAGATGAAAATATGTTCAATATCGTATTGATAGAACAAATTGAATCAGGCGAGATTAAATGCGTAAACTACCATTCTGAAATCAATAAAAAATTGCATGTCAAACGGACAGATTTCGATTTTTTGGTGTACCGATTTCAACGAAACTTCACACACGCCAACCCGGACCTAATTCAGTACGTTGTAAAAAATTGTGTCTCCATAGGACAAATATTGGGAGTTTGGTGCATCATTCACATAAAATCGGACGAAATTATATATGGGAGCTATATCTAAATCTGAACCGATTCCGACATATGCACAAAGACATAATACCCTGTACCACAGTGTGGTGAAGGCTATAAAAATGGACCAACATGAATCGGAAGTCCAAATTACAACCGCTTCGGAAATTGGTGTCAATGCCAAAAATTGGTATTTGGATATTTATTTGGAAGCTTAACCTCAATATGATGCTTTTTGAAAATTGTCTGCAGAGAGGATCTTGTCATCCAAATGCCTTCAAAATACAGAAAAAAATACCTTATGTACGATATATAAGGCATATGTCAAAACATGGACTTACAGCCGAAATCGCTATACCTTGTTAAGACCCATTTGTCGCTAAATTCGGTATCGTTTTAACAACATCTCAAATGATCTTTCTCACCCTCCAAACTCCCGTAATGCCAAATTAAAGATACTTCGAAACTATATATGGGAGCTATATCTAAATCTGAACCGATTCCAACAAAACTTCGCATACATCATTCTACGCTGGACCAATATTGGGAGTTTGGTGCACTATTTACATAAAATCGGACGAAACTATATATGGAAGCTATATCTAAATCTGAACCGATTTTCTCCAATTTCAACAGGGTTCGTCATTGAGCCAAATAAGTCACCTGTTCCAAAATCGAATAGACAAAGTACAACTCAAAATATCACTACCTTATCTCAATTCCTACGGAATATCGCGCGAAGATTCAGCTTTATTTATTGATTTGTAATCGGCTGATTTATTTTATTCAAAAAAAAAAAAAAAAAAAAAAAAACTACCGCTGTACTATTCCCACTCCAATAAAAAGCCGGCTCTGTTTAAGAGAGAAGTAGCCACAATCATATAGCTTCCAAAAAGAGAAACCTTATGACACGCAACGATGTTGCAAGTTTGGTGTGTATCAAACCACAAGTTGCAAGTTTCGACCAATTTAACATAACATAAACATGTTCTGTTAAAGGTCTATAAATAACACATTGAAGCCAAGCCGAACAAGTGCACAAGAAGTTGCGCTGTTAAGCTCCATGGCCATGTTACGAACGAAGCGAACACTTGTGGTTCGAAGACTTGCCTGTCTGCCTGCCTCTGTGAGTTGGGCTTACGGGGCTCGTTGTTTGTTTGATTGTTCTGTCGGGTTGTTCATTCGTCTAATTTTTGCCTTTATTTGGCGAGTTTTATGCTGTTGTTGGCTTCTGGTGGGTGGTGGCGGGGGGTTTGTTGGTTCGGTTTGTTTTGTTGTCGACGACATTTATCAACAACTTCGCCAGAGAAGAATTCAGTACTTAACGTCAATTGAAAGCGTACGTACGTGTTTTGTAATTGAAGCGCGCGGGACGACGTCTCTAGCGTAACGCAGTGTTGCGGAATATTTCTAACAGAAAATGTTTGTTACGTTTGTGAAGTTTTGAGAATAAAGAAAAATTAAAAAAAAAATTATGGAAAATTAAATTTATGAAAAAATTAGAAAAGGAGGGAAATAAATTAAATGAGAGAATAAAAAAACTAGAAAAAATTTTGATTTTTTTTTAATAAAAAAAAATAAATAAAAGAGAATAAAATATAAAAAAAACTAGAGGAATAAATTTTTGAAAAATTAAAAAGGAGGAACTAAATTAAACGAGAGAATAAAAAACTACAAAAAATTGGATATTTTTTTAATTTAAAAACAAATAAATATGAGAATAATATAAAAAAGAAAACTAGAAAAAGTTATTGGAGATTTTTTTAATTTTTAAAAATAAATTTACCTTAAGGCCTGATTGTTTTCCATTACTAATTGTACTGACCTATACATGCATGAAGTGTTTTGAAAAAAGTACACACGAAGTTTCCTTGGCCACTTAAAATCGTAACTCTAAGAACATCGTTGTGGCCCATCTCGTACATTTCGCGATCTGTGTTGGATGCCACATTACAACACACAATTGTGTTAGGAGTTCTTCCAAAGGACAGTTTAATATAACTGCCTGAGTGTGTGTGTATGTTAGTGTACCGCTCCTTGTGGTTTCTCAATGGGAGTAAGTGGGCGTAGCTGTCTTTTTGTGTTGTCGTTGTTGTTTTGAAAACGTACTTGTGTAGCAGGAAAACGGAAACATTTCATAAATTATTACTGGCATTTGTACTCTTGAATGTTGTAACACAGATATCTGGAGGATATTTGAGTTCGGGTGTGTGTGTGAGTCTGTTGTGTTCATGTTCTTGTGCTGTAGAAAGTTTTGTATGTTTGTGCAATAAAAACAACAACCACAACAACAAGAACTGCCGCAAAAAGGATACATTAATGAAAATTATCGCCGATGAAGAAGAAATGTTCATCCTCCAAATGAGGCGAGACATTGCGCGTATAATTGTGTTAATTAAACCAATACAACCACAACAAGAAATCTCCAACAATACACATTTAGCCCAAATTGTTCGATATTGGTTTTGTTATCTGTGAATATATACATAAACATAAATGTATGTGTCTGTGTGTGTGTTGAATTTTTCAAATAGCCATAATAATGAATTGTAATGAAGCAAATTGGTAATACGATTTGTCCTCGAGCTGCTGAGATTTTCATCTACCATATTAACCACAAAGAAGAAGAAGAACAATACGAAGACAAGAACAGACACAACTTGTGTTATCGTCAATCTTAAATCACTAAACAACAACAATAATAACAACTAAAGTTTCTTATCATCAACAACAACTACAAATTAATTATTGACGATACCAAAACTTCTCTACAAAAATCAGTTTGGCCACAAACCAAGCAAATAATTGACCAAATAAAAATAATCACCAAAAGAGAAGGAAAATCGGGAAATGAAAATATCCTTTTATCCCATTGTGTGTGTGTGTGTGTGTGCGTTATCGTTAAGCATTTATCTGGATATTGAGAATAGTTAATAACTCGTTTTACCACAATAATAATTCCGAAATTAAATCGGAAAATAAAAATCAAATAAAATTTCAAACTAATTTCAAAGTAAAATTTTCAAATTAAAAAAAAATAAATTTATACAAACATCTAAACGTTTGGAAAGCATCATCATCCCAGCATCAGCAAATTTCTTTGAATCTCTCAACTCTGGACTTTATGTTAATATTTTGAAACAAGGTAAGGTAATATTATGAAAATTAATTACTTATTGGATCACATCATGAAGCATGCTCTGCAAATATAGTTTTCCTTATAATTATAAATTTACAAATTCATTTTGATGACATTCGTAGAAAATGTTTAACACACACAAGACTAATTATTAAAATTGTGAAGCTTGAATAGTTTCTTATACAGCTTCTTAATTTGTAATTATTTTCTCAATGTAATACGAGTATTAGGGCAAAATGAAAATGATATCTAAAACCAGTAAGCGGAGCAGTATAGTAGGACGGGGCCGACCATACGATACCCTACATAACTACCACGGAATTCTAACGTTCGAGCCTTAGTAATATTTCGTGATATTTGTACGCTA
>NW_026885937.1:0-72377 GCF_032173495.1 Musca vetustissima
CATAAAAGTGAAACTCCATCAGAGGAACGTGACGAAGAACCCAAAAGTCCTCGTACTCCATTGGCAATAAATCAAAATTCTAAAGGTGATAATGATGAAATCCGACAGGTGGTGGATGAGGAAGATGAGACCAGTAATGGACCCACTGACAGGGGAAAATCCTTCAAAGAAGAAGCTTTGGATCTGTCGGTATTACCAAATGGTTTGGCCACAAAGGGCCATGTGGCCTTGGAAGCCCTACAACATACCAAAGTAGCGGTGGCTCAATTTGCGGCCACGGCATTGGCCAATACCCAATATTTTGGTGATACTCCCACTCCCGATTTGGCAGCCATCTTGCAGCGGCAACATTTAATGCAATTACAATTTATACAACATTTACAAAGTCAATTGAAACGTAGGGATCGTGAGGGGGAAGATGAAGCGGAAGATATTGAAGATGAGGAGGAAGAAATGAGGTCGGAAGAGGAGGAACAGAGGCGCCAAGAAATCCATGAACAAAGACTTAAGGACATGGCAAACAAAAACGAGGACGGTGATAATGATGATGACGACAATTCTTGTCAAATAGATTTAACCCAATCCACAACAAGAAGAAATTCCTCGGAAGATCTGTTACCACGTGACAAGTCGCCCACAAAACCCACAAAACAGGAGGAGAATCTGAACAGCAAGACTGATCAAGAAGAATTTATGAAAAATTCCAAGGACATAGACAAAGTGCAATCACCACCCCATTATCAGCCATTACTGAGCGGCATAAGCTCGTCATTGGCTTCAACTATTATTACCGATCATGATCCCATACCCCCGCCAAGTGAAACCAATTGTTTGGAAATGTTACAGCGTCGGACGGAAGAGGTTCTCGATTCTGCTTCGCAAAGTTTACATGCCTCTCAAATGCAAGATGAATATGAATATCAGCAGAAGGATGGCCAGGGCAGGGGAGAAATTTTCAAACATCGTTGTAAATATTGTGGTAAGATTTTCGGTTCATTTTCTGCCCTGCATTTGAGATCCCACACCGGGGAGAGGCCATTTGTGTGTAATGTATGTGGTAGTAAATTCACAACAAAAGGAAATCTGAAGGTGCATTATCAAAGGCATACACAAATATACCCGCCCATTTTAATGCCACCCGGTGTGGGACCACCTCTAGAAATGCCTCCCACAGCAATGAATTCGCCAGCACCAACATCAGCGCCGTATACACATCCACATCCCCCTCCTCCGCCACCACCACCTGGGCTCTTAGGAATGCCAATTCGTTTGCCACTACCATTTGAGAAAACACAACCTAAGGATACAGCGGAACGGGAACGAACAAAAACTCCAGAAGAAACCAAAGAAGAACACGAAGAGGAATCTAAGGAACAACCTCGAGATTTAACATCCTCAAATTGTAAATCCACAATTGATCATCCTGAAGATCTTAGTAAACCGCCCAGTCGGGAAGAAGAGCCAAAACCTAAACCTTTGGTGAGAGTGAAAACACCACAAGCTTTAATGGAACCCACAGGAATCGAACAACAGCAACCACTGCCGTTGCCCCAGTTACCACCCCAGCAGTTAACAAACGATAAACCAGAAAGACCCTTAGCATCAATCACACCAAAACGTAACAGCTCTCACAGAAAACGCAACTCCAATAGTTCCACACCACCACAGGAATTTCGAAAAAGTTTTCCCGGCAACAGCATGGACACGGTGGCGGATGAACATCATCTCTCTAAACATTTTCGACGATCTTCTTCGTTAAGTCGCAACAGCAGTTTAGAACATTTAACCGGTGATTTTGGACAAGTTGAAACCTATGTAGATAAATCATGGGAAGATCTAATCGAAATAGATACCACTTCGGAAACCTCGAAGCTACAACAGCTGGTAGATAACATAGAAAATAAACTCACAGATCCCAATCAATGTATATTTTGCCAGAAGGTCATGTCATGTCGAAGTTCCCTGCAAATGCACATTCGTACACACACCGGGGAACGGCCATTTCGTTGTAAAATATGTGGTCGTGCCTTTGCCACCAAAGGAAATCTCAAGGCCCACATGAGCATACACAAAATTAAGCCGCCAATGCGGTCACAATTCAAATGCCCGGTGTGTCATCAGAAATTCTCGAATGGTATTATTTTACAACAACACATACGCATCCACACTATAGACGATGGTTCGGGCGGAGCACCACAAATTCCCGGTGCTTCCAGTGAAATGGCTGCAGCCATTGCTGAACACAATCAACGTATACGTGCCCACATGGAGGCCGCCATATTGGAGGATCAAAATTCCAATAAATCCCTAGGAAACTCTGAGAATTTTGATTTTTCCACAACCTCTGAATATTCTGGTCAACGTTCGGAGTCGTCGCAGGGTGATTTTGATGAATACATGACAATGGAGAGTACAGACGATTCACGGGAAAATACCTCATCTCTAACGCCATTGGATAAACGTCAATTTGAAGATGCCGATGAAAAGAGTGAGGCTGGTGGTGGCGGCGGTAATGATACTATGGAATCTGGAATTTCTCAAGCCATGGATTTAACAGCACGTAATGGCCACTCTCAACTACCGCAAAGAGCTTTAGACCATTTGCCGCATTTGATGGGTATGCCACCGAATATTTGGCTAATGGCTGCCGCACGTGAAGAAATACAAAATCTTGGCAATCAGGGAAAATTTCCATTGTTACCATTTGGACCATTAGGATTTATGGGTGAGTAAATATTTTTAATTTTTAATCCATGTTTGAACATGGCACGCATATAAAGATCCAGCAATTTATTTCAGTATTTTTAAGGTGATAAATATTTTTTCAGAAAATGTTCAATGTAGATCAATATTTGGACATTAACTCATATTACACAGCACAGCTCATTAATTTGGCCCAAAGGCGAATACTATTTAAATTGATAAAAATCGTTTCTGATTTAGATATAGGTCCTATGGATTATTTCGACCGATTTCATTTAAATTGTGCATCAAACTCCAAAAATTTGTTAGATTGAGATAATATTTTATATAGCGTATCGAGTTGAGTATACCATAACGTGTACTAAGTTTTAATACCCTACACATTTATGTTGCTAGGGTTTATAGCTTTGTGCAGCCCCAAGAGTTTGTAACGCCGGGAAATATTGGTTCTATACCCAGCTTTAAATATATCCATCATCATGTCTCGACTAGCTGAGTCGATTTAGACATAAGTCTATTGTAATTTGTAAACACAATACAGATCACAGTTATGGACCTGAGTCGATCTAGACATATGTGCCCTGTCTATTGTAATTTGTAAACACAATACAGACCACAGTTATGTACCAATCGTCACGAAATTTGCATGCAGAATGGGTTCTGGCCAAAGAAGACCCCTACCGATTCTAGTAATGATCCGTTAATATTTAGGGAAAGAAATATTTAGGTAATGCCACAAATATAACCCGGACACCACAAAATTTTACACAAAAATTTTACATTGGTCAATATTTAGCGGGTCAAATGGACTCAGACTTTTGTGGGAAAAGTTACAAAATTTGTATTCTGTATATCGAATATATTTACTCCTGACCTTTAAATTGATACCAATTATATTGTAGTATGTACTCGGATGTGGGAGTTATATGTAAATATTTGAAGTGGTCTATGTGCTATGATATTGTTTAGTATTAATATTACCCCACTAGAGGGCAGAAATGTCGCGCTGATCGCTATGAAATTTTACATGAATGGTCAAGGACGAAGCCTATAATTTTCGGTGATGTTGAGATGATATTTAGGAGTTGCAACGAATCGAAAACATTATTTTTTGTCAGATTTTCTGGTCGCTCTTGAGGTCATAATTATACACAGAAAATCACATATTTTACAGGGCTGTTTAGATGATCGCTCAATATTCTGAGTTTAAATCAACCAAAACCTAAAGTGACTAAATTTTTATTTTATGGCGTAAATATTCACCTAGGAAAAACCAGGTTTGGAAAATATGCCATGGTTAGAAAGAGGAGCTGTTGACCAATAATCAATCAAGAGGAAGCAAGTATCGCGAAATATTGTCCAAGCACGGAATATTGATCAGCAGAATGTAGGTGTTCCGTGGTAGTTGTGTAGGGTATGATATGGCCAGCCGCGTCCGACTAACCGCTCACTGGTTTTGAAGTTGGTATTGATGTAGATGTAGCTCCCATGTATAGTTTCGTCCGACTACCCGTAAAAAGTGCACCACAATCTCAAAGTTTTCCCTTGAGCCTAGAT
This sequence comes from Musca vetustissima, assembly GCF_032173495.1. Lineage (NCBI taxonomy): Eukaryota > Metazoa > Arthropoda > Insecta > Diptera > Muscidae > Musca > Musca vetustissima. The sequence continues at coordinate 4,261 of NW_026885937.1, forward strand.
GAGGTGTGTTAAGTCTTGTCGCAATCGAGTCTAGAATGATATGTCATAATTATACCCTTCACCACACTGTGGTACAAAGTTTTATGGCTTTGTGTATATATTTGTAACAGGCAAATGGAAACGAGATAGACACATGGTTCCTTTTGCGAATATGCATAGAATCACTTTGGCCGTTTGTCTGTCTGTCCGTGTTAAATTGTAAACAAAGTACAGGTCGCATTTATGATCCAAATTAGATGAAATTTGGCACTGGTCACTAATTTGGTCAAAGGACGAATCCTATTGAAATTGGGTAAAATCGAATCAGATTTAGCTCCTATATATATTTTCGTCCGATTTAAGGTAAATGGTGTACCAAAGTCCCTATATATCTTTCGATTTGCAAGATATTTGGCATAGCGTACTGGATTAAGTCTGGAGTGATGTGTGTCAAGTTTCGTGAAAATCGGTTAAGATTTAGATATAGTTCTCATATATATTTTCGTCCGATTTATGGTAAATGGTTTACCAATGTCCCTATATATCTTTCGATTTGCACGAAATATGACATAGTATATTGAATAAAGTATAGAATGATGTGTGTTAAATTTCCTGAAAATCGGTTCAGATTTAGATATAGTTCCCATATATATTTTCCACCGATTTAGTGTAAATTGTGCACCAAAGTCAATATATATCTGTAGATTTGCACGAAATTTGGCATAGCGTAATGAATTACGTCTAGAATGATGTGTGTTAAGTATACTGGGAGTCGGTCCAGAATTAGATATAGCTTCTATATATATTTATATACTAGCAGGCCCGGCAAACGTTGTCCTGCCTAGCAGTATTGTTGATTTATAATTCCCGGAATTTTAGATTTGTTTTTAAACCCCCCACCATAAGGTAGAGTGTACAGATCTTTATAATATTTTTTTTATGTTTGCATTCTAAAGATATAAATTTATTAATATTCAAATTAGTGGAAAAAAATTATTTTTAATAAATTTAAAGGCGCAAAAAATATTCATGTTTCGGGGTACCGCCCACATTCTCAATATTCGGTATTTTGAAGATCTTTGGCACGATCATCAACAGAATTGCTTCTAATTTAGTATAAGGGATACTTACTGAGCAGAAAATATCTCTACTTAAAACTATGAATATAGGTCCATGTGTCCGGGAATCACCCTAATAACGCCATCCCTTAATATTCGGAATTTGGCTTAATTTTATATTTTGGATCATCATTGAGTAAACATTGAGCCTCGATCCTTTGGGGATTTGGACATGTTTTTCAACCTAATTAGCTGTAGTTCATTGTTTGGTTGTTTTATTTGGTAGCATAAATCCTACTAAAAGTTATCAATATTGGTCCACCTTTGTGGGCTAGCCCCTATATAACTGTACATACAATATTCGGTATTTTGGGGATTTTCGTCACACTTTCAAGCAAATTGGTTGTAATTTTATATTTTAGATCATCATTGAGTATAAAATATCATTACCAACAATTATCAATATTGGTGCAAGTTTCCGGGTAACACCCATAAAATGGTATCCCCCATACCATTACTCAAGTGGTGTCAAATCTTTGTATTAGCTGTAATATGACATTCCGGTATATTTTGCAAAAAAATCTCTATTTAGGTCAAAGTTTTGATATAGCTCCTACATACTGGCCCGCCCCCATTTTCGGTATTTTAAATAAAGACCGAATTTTCTCAAAGAGTTGGCTATAATTAGGCATAAATGATTCCAGTGAATAAATAACATCATCCCAGAAATTTTGTACTATAACTTAACGTTAAAAAAAAAGCCATAAATATTTCCCGTTCAATTTTTCGGTATGTTTAAGTTCTTAACCCCATTTTTACAATTTGCAATTTTATAGTCACATGTTCAACCTGAATAGGTAACATCATGAGACTCTTTGTTATAATAAATGTTTTCGATGGAGATTTTAGTATAACATTCACATAAGGTATTTTGCCTTGGCTGTTTTTAAATATTACTGTTTTTTATTCTATTTCCTGTTAAGCTTAATGATAGATTTTTGCAAAGAAAATATCTGGTATATTAGTTTTTTTCTGTGATACAAATTTTTTGTGTCGGATATATGTGATGTATTCTTTTTATAAGTTCAAAGATATTGACAAATGATTAGGCATATAACCACCATAATATGGTACCACTTGATTTGGTACTTTAAGGAACAACATGTTCCTATAGAACTATTATTATTATTTTCACTATTATTATTATAGTTTTAAATTTATTAGGTATTCCCACATAAAATAGTTTAAATACAATGTCAATCCAATTAAAAAATAAAAAAAAAATAATAAAAATTTTTGGAAAATTTTTCAAATGTAGACTTAAAGGAATGATACACGGCCAATTTTTGCCCAAAATGTCTCAAAATAACATCTATGACGTGTGCAACCAAAATAGCTCGATAATAAATTCGTGGAAATGCAAATATGCTTCATAATTTTTTTTGCAAATTTTTCGCGATTTTCAAATTTTTTGAACCCTGAAGCTCCACGAACATTTCAAGACTAAGATAAGAAAAATCCGTTCATCCGTTTTCGAGTTTTAGCGAGACAGCAATTCATCTATCTATATTCATACATATATAAAATAGAAAAAATTTGTTTGTTTGTTTGTATGTTACCGATAGGCCCCAAAACCGCTGAACAGATCTTAATGATATTTACACTATATGTCGGGGCATGCCCTGAAAGTAACATAGGCTATATAAACTTTAAAAAATTCCGCTTGGATGCGGAGTTATAACATCAATAGTAAACATAAATCAAATTTTCTGAACATGTAATATACGTTTATCTTAAAAACGGTTACAGATAACGCCTTCAAAATTTATCTGCATATCTTAGGTGTGAATTCACATTATTCATAAAAATATGAGCGAGATAATATCGGTGGAAATGCACTCTTCGTTGCACTTAAGTAATCTACATGTAGGAAATACAAAATGTTTTGTTTCTAGACTCAAAAGCCGTTGAACAGATTTCACTTAGATTTTTTCCGCACATCATACCATCCGAGGGAAATAATATAGGCTATATAAACTTCGAAAATTTCGCGTGAATGTGGAGTTATCGCATCGAAAGTAGTTATACATCTGAACTAATATTAATTTTCTAAGCTTATATCTTAAGAAGGTTTACAGATTCCCACTTCAAAATTTATTTGAGTAACTTGGTAGCAAATACGCATCATCCCTATAAAAATTGGCGTGGATATTTAAAAATGTACTCCTAACTGCATTTAATTAATCTAAATGTAGAAAATGGAAACTCTTTTGGTTGTTGACACTAAAACCGCTAAATAGATTTTACTGAAATTTTCGCAGTAAGTTATGCCAACCCATGTAAGTAAGATAGTCAAGATAAACTTCGAAAATTCCGCGATGACGAGGAATTATAGCATCAACAGTAATCATACATCTAAACTAATATGATAGACAGATAATTACATACTAATCTTAATTGACCAGGAATTATTAATTATTTGACCTTTTATGTTATTATCAGTAATGATAAAAACCACCAGTTCAGTAATTCCGCTAACGTCTGCTGTTTTTCATCTCTCCATTATCTACATATTGGAATAAAATTTGTGTAAAATGAAAAATTTTTGACATTCTCATTCTTACATTTTGTCAATTTGTGAAAAAAATAAAATTTGGATTTTTTTAATTTTAAAAATTCAACCACCATTGAAGAAAAAACTATGAATTCAATATGAAATGCTGATTGTGGAATAAAAGTTATAAAAGTCAGAAATCTGTGTTGGCTTATCATTATAGCTGATATATTTCGAGGATGCATATAGTATATAGCAAATGACTAACTTAAATGCCACAAATCCTATCTTCGGACTTGATCATGGTTTCTTAAGAATAACAATACTATATCTAGGTTCGGTAAAAATATTATGATGTGATAATGCATTATTGTGAATTTTTCTTGGCAATGAAACAATTAAAAATACACAACTCAAACTTAACAAGGATCATAGGTCAGGTATATAAGCGATATTAATCGGAGTGAGAAAGGGATCCCAATCATATCATGGGGAAATAGTTGAGAATACGGACAAAAAGTTGATGTAATGTAAATGAAGGATTTTAGTGGTCTTGGAACGATTAATGAGAAACATGTAAATATTGGAGAAAATATATTTGTGTATGGTACTATTACAACTGATTAGAAAAGTCAAGCTAAATTTGTTTTTAATACTACCACCGTTATTCAAAGATTATTTAAAAATGTATTTGTAATCTATTGAATAGAATCAAATATACTAATACATAGACTGAATTATTACTGATATTACACTACGAAATACCTACAAATAGTTTTCGGCGTTAACTATCCAATGTTAATAACTTTAGTATGGGCAGCGAAGCGCCACGGGTTCAGCTAGTTTTTATATATATAGATATTGTTCCCATTTAATGTAAATGGTGCCCCAAAGTCCCTACATACATTTCGATTTGCACGAAAGTTGTGAACTAAAGATCCAAAGTTTGTCCGATTGTCTCACACTTTAGTTAAATAAAAATAAATCTCGTCCGATTTTACAAAAAATTGACACAAAATTTTGCACAACGTTCTATATTAGTATATCCTAGAAGTTAGATAAATATGCTGCACCAAAATCCCCAGGTGGGTCCGATTGGCAGAAAATGTTGCACAACGTACTGAAGTTACTATAACATAATGTGTGTCAAGTTTTGTTGAAATTGGTTCAGATTTAGACATAGCTTCTAAATATATTTTCGTGTTGAAATCGGGTTCAAATTTGGATAGAGCTACCATATATATTTTTTCCTGATTTTAAGTAAATTATGCACCAAGAACTGAAAATGTGGCCGATACCCACAAATCATACTGAAATTAGTATAACCTAACCAGTGACGAATTTCAATGAAATTGGTTTTGTTTTCGATATCTCTTTTATATACATTTTCGACCGATTTTAAGTAAATTTTCCACCAAGCTCCTCATGTTTATAAAATATTTATCCAAATCGGGTGTCCGATTGATATATACCTTAAATTGGTTTACATAATTTTATTCCATTATACGAAGCAACTCTATATCTGACCAAATGAAAAATTTAGTATATGTTGCAGAATGACATGTTTATGGATCCAATTTCATTTTACTGGTCCTTCAAAAAAGCGACGTCTGTTAGGATTCATCTGTTGAATATACCCAAAGTGGTGAGGGGTATCATATGGTACCACTTTACTACTTTCCTTACTGGTTTTTGTTGAAATCAATTTAGATTTAAATGTAGCTTCCATATATGTTTTTGGTCGATATCATGGAAATTGTGCCTCAAAGATCTAGAGTTGGTTCGATTGACACCAAACATCGCAAAGGGTTCCGAATTCAGATTTTAATGAAGTCTAGAGTTATGATTGATACGAAAATTGGGTTTTAAGTTTCCCTTACATCGGTTTAGATTGTGATATAACTCTTATTACATTTTCGACAGATTTCAGCTTATTGGTGCACCAACAATTGACATGCATTTTTCCACATCGCGCTGGACTACAGAATACCGAATTGCGGGTAATTCGCCTTAGGTTTACATATAGCTCTCATGTGTAAACCTGATAAATGCCGATAAGATCGGAGAAATGATCGAGAAATGCCTTTAAAATGGCAAAAAATCATATAAGAAAACGGTGCATATTTGGTCCAAATCGGACATTCCGAAACATGTTAAATAAAGTCCTATAGTTCATAAAAAATATTGGATTTCTCTTTCCCCAACCTAATATATAATATTGTACGAATTCAAATACTTTATATATAGGTGTAGATCACACATTCAATTTTTTCTGGCCGCATACCAACGGTGCACTAAAGATGCTCGCATGTACACATACAACCGAAATCATTATAAGGAAAATTTTCTCAAGCTGGTTAAATCCGTATAAATTTAAATGATGTTTATATTATGGGTACATATTTCCATAACATATTTGTGTGTTATATGATACAATTCTAATGACATTTTTCAATAGTGTCTTGCAAAAGTTCGAAACAATGATTTAAAAAAATTCAGATTCTATAATATTTGTCTACGCAATTATTTTTTTTTTTCGTTCGACAACATCATTAAATCACCAACGTATGATACAATTCGCTAACAATGGTGCCTAGTTCAACCCTGCTATTGTTGTTACCAAAACACAAAACAAAGACATTTCGGATGACGAAACTATAGAACGAAGAACAAAACAAAAAAATCACAGAAGGAAATTGGTATTCCGGCATAAATTTCCATCACTGTCAAAAGATGTTATTTAAAGCGTAATTTCAGTACTTAAATCATGACAACATTGCCTGCCTCAAAGTGTGTAACAAGGCGCAAATAGTGGCGCATAACAGACAAAACATATTGCCATATATGAAGGCATTCACACGCACATGCACACACACCCATGTTTAATATGCGGCAAGTGAATGAGTGAGTGGCACACTCCTCCATTCTTTTTTTGGTGTTCAAGAAATGATATAGCCGTTTTGTCTGTCACCTTTGACCGGCCCAAATCAAAATCACACACAGCCATATACATACGCACAAAAGACAAACGGCAAAAATATATCACCAAAGAAGAATTTATAAATAAAATCACTTAAAGACGAACGACATAATTCAATTGGACCCAAACAACAAAGAATGCTATATTGCTAGAGATAAATTTCAGATGGTGATTCGATATATTAAGTAAATGTAAATGGAGTAAAAATACAAAATATCTTCTTTTGTACAGATTTTTCTGTAATTGAACTAGTAAAATACCCACTGCTATACATGCATCAAAATGTTTTTCTTTTCAGACGAAATTCGGAAAAATCGGGTTAGTTCATTCAATATTGAAACATTCTACTAATATATAAACCAGTAAGGAAAGTAGTAAAGTCGGACGGGGCCGACTATATGATACCCTTCACCACTATGGGTATATTAAACAGCATTATTAACATGAAATTGGATGAAATAAAATATGCGATATTTATCTAAATGTGAATCGGACTAGATCTATCCATAAACATGTCATTCGTTTGGGACAAAAGTATGAACATCGACTTCAAACAAATATACTTCTAGAAAACGTAACTACGTTATTCTATGCTCAATTTTGTACGTTGTGCAAAATTTGATGTCAATCTGACAAACATGAGGAGTTTGATGTACAATTTACTTAAAATCGGACGAAAATATATATGGAAGCTATACCCAAATATGAAACGATTTCAACGAAACTTGTCACAGGTTAACTTATACTAATTTCGGTACGTTTAGTTTCTATCCATATATTGGTTTCGTGGTGTGTCAATTACTTCATATCAGCTATATCTAAATCTCAACCGATTTTTACGAAACTTGGCACACAAAATTCTGGACTAAATTCAGTACGTTATGCACATAAGAACTTTGGCACATTATTTAAATTAAATCGGACCAAAAATATATATCTAAATTTGAACCGATTTTCACGAAACTTGGCAGACATCGCTCTAGGCTCAATTCAATACGTCATGCCAAATTTCGTGCAAATGGGAAGATTTTCTCGAAACTTGGCACACATCATTCTGGACTTAATTCAGTACTCTGAAAATCGGACAAAAATATATATGGGAGCTATATCTAAATCTGAACCGATTTTTCCCAATTTCAACAGGGTTCGCCCTTGGGCCAAATAAATAAGCTGTACCAAATTTCAGCCAAATCGGATTAAAAATGCGACCTGTACATTGTTTACAATGGGTATATTAAACAGGACGATTAACATGAAATAGGATGAAATAAAATATGTGATATTTATCTAAATATGAATCTACCTAGATCTATCCATAAAGTATGTAAATCGACTTCAAACAAATATAAATAGGTCATCCGTTGGGCTATGTCTGTACTTCTAGAAAACGCAACTACGTAATTCTATGCTCAATTTTGTACGTTGTGCAAACTTTGATGTCAATCTGACTAACATGAGGAGTTTGATGCCAACTTTACGGGCGAAAATATATATGGAAGCTCTATCCAAATATTAAGCGATTTCAAACAAACTTGTCACAGGTTAGGTTATACTAATTTCAGAACGTTTTGTTCCTATCAGCCTATTGGATCCTTGGTGCGTCAATTACTTATAATCAATCTATAATAAAAGGGAGCTATATCTAAATCTGGACCGATTTTCAGTACGTTATGCCAAATTTCGTGCAAATCGTGCATCATTTACATGAAATCGGACGAAACTATATATGGGAGCTATATCTAAATCTGAACTGATTTTCTCGAAAATTGGCACACATTATTCTGAAACTAATTCAGTACGCTATGCCAAATTTCGTGCAAATCGAAACATATATAGGGACTTTGGTGCATCCTTTACATGAAATCGGACGAAACTATATATGGGAGCTATATAGAAATCTGGACCGATTTTCTCGAAACTTGGCAGACATCTTTCAAGGCTCAATTCAGTACGTTATGCCAAATTTCGTGCAAATCGAAAGATATATAGGGACTTTGGTGCACCATTTACATGAAATCGGACGAAACTATATATGGGAGCTATATCTAAATCTTGACCGATTTTCACGAAACTTGGCAGACATCACTCTAGGCTCAATTCAATACGTTATGCCAAATTTCGTGCAAATCGAAAGATATATAGGGACTTTGGTGCACCATTTACATGAAATCGGACGAAACTATATATGGGAGCTATATCTAAATCTGGACCGATTTTCTCGAAAGTTGGCAGACAGCATTCTAGGCTCAATTCAGTACGTTATGCCAAATTTCGTGCAAATCAAAAGATATATAGGGACTTTGGGGCACCATTTACATGAAATCGGACAAAACTATATATGGGAGCTATATCTAAATCTGGACCGATTTCCTCGAAACTTGGCAGACATCATTCTAGACCTAAGTGCTTAGGCTGTACCAAATTTTGTGCAAATCGAAAAATATATAGGGACTTTGGTGCACCATTTACATGAAATCGGACGAAACTATATATGGGAGCTATATCTAAATCTGGACCGATTTTTACGAAACTTGGCAGACATCATTCTAGACCTAAATGATTAGGATGTACTAAATTTCGTGCAAATCGAAAGATATATAGGGACCGTTTACTTTAAATCGGTTAAATATATATATGGGAGCTATATCCAAATCTGAACCAATTTTTCCCAATTTCAATAGGGTTCGTCCTTGGGCCGAATATGTGACCTATGCCAAATTTCATCCAATTCGGATCATAAATGCGACCTGTACTTTGTTTACAATTTAACATGGACAGACAGACGGACAGACGGACGGACGGACGGACATGCATAAATCGACTTAGAAAGTGATTCTATGTATATTCTCAAAAGGAACCATGGGTCTATCTCGATTATTTTGGCCTGTTACAAACATATGCACAAAGACATAATACCATGTACTACAGTGTGGTGAAGGGTATAAAGATCAAAAGTCGGACGGGCCGACTATATGATACCCTTCACCCCTTTGGGTACATACAGGAAATGTTAATATCTATAATATCCTATAGATAGAACAGACATAGAATCTTTGGAGGACCATTGAGATGGAATCGGGCGAAATTAACCCTTTGAGCCCCGAATTTTTTCCGTAATCATAGACGAATTTTATGTTCACAGATTTAAAGCAACTATCGTAGATAGCATATGGACAAAATTTGACATTGCTTTATCCTTGCATTCGGGAGATACAGTACATTCTTTCTGAAAAATAAAAGCCCAATATCAAGAAAACCAAGTGCAAATTCGACGAAAAAATCATTTTATATCATTCTCTGTATTCTGTTTTACAAGAATCAAAATTAATTCTGATGCCAGAATTGGTACATTTCGAATACGAAGCGATTTAAATAATTTGGACTGTATAAACAAATTAGTACTGTACACGTTTTTGCCCTCTTCTCTGTATTAAAAAGATCATAACTTTACCAAAAGTTTGAATTTTTTAGATTTTTCTTGTGATATGTGTTGTCCACAAGCAGGTCTTGACATAGGAATTCCAAAGAATGCATATCTACAAGCTGTATAATAAATGTAACCTCTAAAACATTTTGTTGCCTGTGGGCAACATTGGGCAATAAAGGGTTAAATGTGCTATCTAGATAGATATTTGAACCAATTGACAAAAACTCATACACATACCATTCTGAAATCAATGAATGAAAAATGGCATATAAAATGGGCTGACTTGGATTCTTTGGAGTACCGTTTGTATGTATAACTATATATATATATATATATATATATATATAACCGTTACATACACTATTTTTTCAATTTAATACCATCGGCCAAATTTCGGTGCACCAATTACATAAAATCGAACGAAAATGTATATAAGACCTGTATCAAATTCTGAACCGATTTCAACAAACCTTATCACACATAATTTTTCCACAATTGCATTTGCTATGCACAATTATGCTCAATTGGACAAATATTGGGAGTTTGGTGTATCATCGGACGAAACTATATATGGACGAATCGGACGAAACTATATATGGACGAATCGGACGAAACTATATATGGGACCTATATCTAAATCTGAACCGATTTTAACAAAACTTCGCAGACATCAGTCTGGACCTAATTCAGTACTCTGTACAATGTTTTGTCCCAATCGGACAAATATTGGGAGTTTGGTGTATCATTCACAAAAATCCAGTACTCTGTGCAAAATTTTGTCCTAATCGAACAAATATTGGGATTTTGGTGAATCATTTACATAAAATCTGACAAAACTATATATGGGAGCTATATCTAAATCTGAAATTTCAATACGGTTCGTCATTGGGCTAAATAAGTGAACTGTGCCAAATTTCATCCCAATCGAACCCTAAATGCGACCTATATTTTGTTCACAAAAACACAAGGTCGGACGGACAGACGGACGGTTGGACATGCATAAATCGACTCAGAAATTCTATGCTTATTCTCAAAAGGAACCATGGGTCTATCTCGATTCCTTTTGCCTGTTACAAACATATGCACAAAGACATAATACCATGTACCACAGTGTGGTGAAGGGTATAATTATAAATTTTAATCCACATACAGGTATATGCAAAAAATTTGCATTTTTTTATCGAAGTAGTTGTATTTGAACATTCTAGGTTCTTAAAGGGTGAGAAATTTCTTTGCAAATATGTGAGGTATATGGGAAATTAAATCCCTTGAAGCTGAGGTTTGAAATATGAACATATTGCATATAATTCAAATTCATTTCTATGAAATGAAGTGTTTTTGTCAAAATCTGAAAATATTTTTAATAAATAAGAAGTTGATTGGAAGCTGTGATGGTGGTAATGTAAAATTATGGGTGAAAATGTGTTGAAGCCAAGAAGTTTTTTATGCTCATTCCTAATTTGTGGATAAGCTACACAACGCTCGCACTTATTATCAGTGACTAAGTTGAAGAATACCCCATGGACAATATGATGATTTGATATATGATTTTTCGATATAATCACTGCATCCACTCAAAACGGATGCTGACATTTTGAAGCCGAATTTTCGGTGTTTTTTTGAATTTTTCTTATAATAAGGACGTGCAACCAGATAATGGCCTAAAGTGATTATAGGATTGTAGAACTCGTGATTTTGCTTCGTTTAGTGTATATCTCATGAATGTGCTCAACATAGCTTCTCAGCAATTGAATTCCATAGACGAAAATTTAGTGCGTAAATTTTTATTAAAAACCTATTTTTTTAAGTCTAAATTTGAAAAGGTCCACTCAAATGTCGTTGGACCCCGCGTGATTTTAGTTTTCTACGTGCCGAATCTAATGAGCCCCAGCCCATGGATATGGGTATCTTGAAGGTAGAAAAAACTGCAAAAACGTATTTTGACAAATTCGCGTAAATATGAGGAGTTTGGTGCACCATTTACCTAAAATTTCACGTAAATATATATGGGAGCTATATTTAAATCTGAATCGGTTGCAACAAAACTTGAAACACTTTAGGCGTTATTAACTTCAGTTCATTGTACTAAAGTGTGTGTCAGTCGGCCAAACTATGAATATTTGGTACACCATTGACATAAAATTGGGCGAAAATATACATGGAGGCAGTATCTAAACCTCAACCGATTTCAACGAAATTTGCCACAGGTGGGGCTTTACGAACATCAGTAATTTTGGAAAAAGTTGGTGCCAATGGGACATATTTTAGGTCGTTGGTACACCAATAACTTAAAATCGGACGAAAATACGTAAGGGAGATTTATCGAAATCGGAATCGAAAACCTGACACACGTTATATTATATACGGTCATATTTTTGGTCTTTAGGACTCCATTTACAGAAAATCGGGAGCTATATCTGTATCTGAACCGATTTTCACTAAATTCAACACACGTCACTCAATATAGCACGAAATTTCAAATTTCGCCCGAATCGGAAAAACTACGGGAGTTTAGTGTACCATTTACAGAAAATTGGACGAACATATATATGCGAACTACATCTAAACCTGAGAAAATAAGTTGGTAGGGCGAATTTTAATGAAACAGCTTCCGATCCTATCCGATTTATATTTTCTTATGGATACCTTAATAATTGTGAATACCTTAATACTCCCTGACAGTATGGAATATCAATATGATTCGCAAAAATTTTATTTTTGTATTAAGTCTTTCTGTTTTAGTCTATCTGTGCTCCTAAACGAATAGAAAAACTTAAATAAAAATAAATTTTAATTTTAAACATGACAGTATTTTTATTTAATGTCAACGCCGTTCAGCAAAATTAAACAACTAACAAAAACAATGAGGAACTATAAAAAATTGACGCACTGAGATACACACAATGTTGGGTGTTCACATTTTGTGCGTGTGACTTGATTTCATGTCAATCTGCTCAGAAAAAAGAAAGAAAACAATTTTGATACATACATTTAGCAAAAGAAAATTTATACCCAATTAACACACGTTACAATGTTATGAACATTTAGTAATTAAACGGTGTTCATTCGATGTTGACAAAAATTAATGTTTAATTTTGCAAAATGTGATTTGCACGATATTATATTTATTTTCATTATTTCTTCCTTACAGGTTTGCCACCACAAGCTCATATTTGCCAATTGTGCTTTAAATTGTTTCCAAATCCAACGGCTTTGGAAACACATTTTCAAACGGAACATACCAAAGAGGCTGCAAACCGAAGTACACCACATTCTTCGGGTAGTGGAGGCGGTGCCTGCAATGTTGCATCGATTGATAACGAAACATCAAATGTTGCCGATAATAGTAGTCATGCGGTTACTGTGGAAGAGAAGAATGTTAATGCGGCGACCGCCATTATCGCCAACAACAATAGCAGGAACAGCAAGGATGATAACTGTGATGCATCTAAAGCCGGGGAAGCGAATTTATATGACAACAAAGTAAGTAGAAAATTTTTTATACTCTTCACCACACTGTGGTACAGGGTATTATGTCATTGTGCATATGTTTGTAACAGGCAAAAATAATCGAGATAGACACTTTCTGAGTCGAAATATGCATGTCCGTCCGTCCGTCTGTAGATGTTAAATTGTAAACAAAGTACAGGTCGCATTTATGATCCGATTTGGATGAAACTTGGCACAAGTCACTTATTTGGTCCAAGGACGAACCCTATTGAAATTGGTGAAAATCGATTCAGATTTATATATAGCTCCCATATATATATTCGTCCGATATAGGCACCAAAGTCCCTATATATTTCTCGATTAGCACGAAATTTGGCATAGAGTACTGAATTTGGTCCAGAATGATGTGTGCTAAGTTTCCTGAAAATCGGTTCAGATTTAGATATAGCTCCCATATACAGTTTTGTCCGATTTTATGTAAATGGTGCACTATAGTCCCTATATATATCTCGATTTGCACGAAATTTGGCATAGGGTACTGAATTAGGTCCAGAATGATGTGTGCTATGTTTCGTGAAAATCGGTTCAGATTTCGATATAACTCCCATATATATATTCGTCCGATTTTAGGTAAATAGTGTACCAAAGTCCCTGTATATCCATCGATTTTCACGAAATTTGGCATAACGTACTGAATTATGTCTAGAACGATGTGTTGTAAATTTCGTGAAAATCGGTTCAGATTTAGATATAGCTCCCATATATATTTTCGTCAGATTTAAGGTACCAAAGTCCCCATATATATTTCGATTTGCCCGAAATTATTATTTAACAGTGCGGCGTACCGAATAGCGTGTATAATTTTTGCTATAAATCGGTGTCCACAAATTTGTCCCATTGTACGAAGTCGACTCTAAATATGCCCGAATGAAATTAAATGTATCATAGGTTGCAGAAGAACATGAATATGTTCCTTCGATGGAACATTGACATGCAATTGTAAGGATACATATGTGCAACATACCCCAAGTCGTGAAGGGTATCATATAGTCGGCCCAGTCCGACTTTACTACTTTCCTTACTGGTTTGAAATGTACTTTTGATCAGATTTTCGAATATAACAGACGACAACAATAAGGAAAAGCTCAAAGTCGAACGGCACGGATTATAAATGCCCTTCGCTACAAAATATATGCTCCAAAGATTATGTTTGTAAAATCCTAAAATATAACTATCGATTAAAACCAACCTCAGCCAATGTTTCGCTCTGATGATTGGGAATATCATCATATCCAATTACAGCTGATTAGGTTAAAAACCGTGTCCAAACACCGAATATTAGGCGTACCGACATATGGTGCTACCCCGTATCATGACCCAATATTGATCATTTTTGATAAGGAGATTTTGTGCTCAAAGAAAACCCCACATATCCAAATAGAAACAATTCTATTGAAAAATGTGACTAAAAGCTTCAAAATATGAACTAATGGAGGTGCTGCTCTATGGAAAAATTTTGATGAGTTTTTTATTGGGGTTATTCGTGAATTCTCATATTCTGCATTATATATCAAAATAACCTACACTATGGCACAGCAACCACAATAAATCTCTACTGAATATTTTCATAATAAAATTCTCTTCGTTTCCCTATTAAATCTTAATCGTAGTTATTTACAGCAACCGAATTCCTCTTGTTTACACACATTTAAATTCCTTTCGTTGAATATCTTCATACAATACCATATTCATGGCATTCGTCCCACAAACACACATTCTTCCGGTTACGGGGAAGTAATATAGCCACTAGTAACATATTATCTATCATCTGCCATTACCACTCTAATGATGTTTTCTTCTTCTTCTCCTTTTTTTTTGCTATTCCTCACCACATGTAATCCCACCAAATTTGGCATATCCCCACCATTTGTGGTCATGTGTAATTAATAATCTCATCATAATTTGTTACTCTAACAACCAACCGAACCATATTTGTTGCCATAAATGCGTCGGCAGAGTGAACGGCATATTTTGTGGTTACATCTTCGTCTTCTTCATCATCAGCTGCGTTAGACTATGTTTGTTATTTTCTTTGGCTTGTGTTTAACATCATTTCTTATTTATTTTCGTTTTTACTTGTGTTTTGCTGTTCTTTGCCTATAAATGGTAGGAGACCATCATAATGTCGTAAGCTATTAGTTATTATTCGCATCATTTTTGCTGAAACAATTAACGGGACAATTATTTCGTTTTCTGTGAGAAATTAATACGAATATATATACGAAATTATAGCTCCCATATATATTTTAATCCTATTTAATGTAAATGGTGCAACAAAGTCCCCATATATCTCTCGATTTGCACTAGATTTGGCACAGCATAATGAATTAGGTATAGAATGATGTGTGTTAAGTTTCCCGAAAATCGGCTCAGATTTAGATATTGCTCCAATATGTATTTTCGGCCGGACGAAAATATATATGGGAGCTCTATCTAAATCTGAACCGATTTTCAGGAAACTTAACACACCTCATCCTAGACCTAATTCATTACGCTGTGCCACATTTCGTGCCAACCGAAAGATATGAAGGGACTTTGGTGCACCATTCACATTAAATAGGATTAAAATATATATGGGAGCTATATCTAAATAAGGTTCGCCCTTGGGCCAAATAAGTGACCTGTGCCAAATTTCATCCAATTGCGATTATAAATGCGAACTTACAATTTAACATGGACAAGCAGACAGACGGACGGACATGCATAAATCGACTTAAAAAGTGATTCTATGCATATTCTCAAAAGGAACCATGTGTCTATCTCGTTTCCTTTTGCCTGTTACAAACATATGCACAAAGACATAATACCCTGTAGCACAGTGTGGTGAAGGGTATAAAAGAAACTCAATAATACCTTGTACAAAGTTCTATCGATATCGGAGAAATATTTTATTTCTTTAGTCTGAACCGATTTTCGAAGTCTGAACCGATTTTCACGAAACTTAGCACGAATCATTCTAGACTCAATCCAATTATAACGTTTTTGCTTCTCGTGTAAAATTAGTAAAAGTGTAGTTATGACCGTTTGCATCCATGGTGACGACATTAAAAACAAACTGTTTTGTATAGAAAATTACGAAATGCTCCGACAAAGTTTACCTTGAGTGTGGGCCGATTTAATAAGACTGTGCAGGACTAAAATCTTGAACCGACTGGGGCCCCAAAATTTGGAAGCTTATGAACCCCAACATTTATGTAGGTCCGATACATATTTTCGTCCGATCTTATGGGCCACGTATTGAGATATATCTCCCATAAATATGTTTATCCGTTTCCACAAAGATTTAACTCGCAATGTTTGACCGATTTTGCACAGCGTAATGAATTAAGTACATGAATTAAGCGTAATAAATAGATGAATTCTTGAACTTATTTTCATTCAGATTCCCGTAATTGATACGTGAAATAGATACGTCAGTGTATATATATTTTGAACTACCTTGAATTTTATGCAGCAAAGACTAAAGTGATAGAAATTTCAGAAATTTTTAATTGGGATCTTTCTTAAAATCAGAAAACCCTAAAAAGTGAAATTATATTGATAGCGCATGGTAGAGTGGATCATGTATATAAAATCCTCAAACTACTGCATTTTAGAGTGTAAACTTATCAGAGGCTATACCTAAAGAGTAACCAATATTGATTACATAGTGTAGGAATTAACGAACAAGTCAATTAACTATTTTATTTTAAAGCAGTAAGGATATACCATTTGGTACACTGCAGCACAGTGCCCTGTCCAAAATTTTATCTCGATGGGAGAAATCGGTTATTATTTGGTGCATATTCTTGTTCCAATTTGGTACGTTGTACACACATTCGTCCCAATCGTAGAAAATTAAGTTTTTTGGTACACCATTTATATGAAATCGGATGAAAATGTATATGGAAGCTTTGTATAAATGTGGGCCTTCGAACTTGATCTGCCTGCAGACAAAAAAGCTCCCCTATAAGGGTACCCCCAAATTTTTGGTATTTTGTGGTTCTTGATCGTGGTTTTCAGCCGAATTCTCTGAAATGTCGTCGTATTTGGTAACAAATCTCCCTCAAAAAAGTTTAAATGTTCGCCCCTCCCAAAAAGTATTAATATTCGCTTGGTACAATTGTTGGTATAGGTATACTTATTGGTATGTTCCCTATATTATCATTTCATGTAACTATCAGTATACCTATGGCAAAGTATAGCCCGAACTTAACGCCTTTTTCACTTCTTAAATTTAGTTAGAACAAGTGAAAAAGCGGTAAGTTCGGCCGGGCCGAACTTTGGATACCCTCCACCATAGATATATTGACAGGTACTAGAAATGAAAAGCCTTATGGCTAATGAGGGTGTATACACTTTAATACGGTGAAAATATGCCTCATCGAAATATTGGTTCTAGACCCCATGTTTCTTTGGACCAAATCCGTTTCAGAAAATTTAGATTTCATCCGAACTTTGCCCATCTTATTATTTCTTCCAAGCTTAGTTCAAATTCGAAGATGGGGAATATCGGTCCACTCCTTCTGGAACATCCAATCAGGGTCTAGGTCTAAATGCGGCTATAGTTCACTACCGAACCTTACGTTCTAATTTTTTATCTCTCTATCCTCCGCAGTTGAAATGATTACAAAAGGGTCTTAGAACCAAACCCAAAACGCGTAATAAATCAGATAACTATTTTAATATAAAAAAAGGGTGTTATATGGGGACTACTCCAAAAAGGGGGCGAATATTAATAATTTTTGGTAGGGAGATTTGTTACCATCTACGACTACAAAATACCAAATTGCAGCAAATTCGGTTGAGAAACGCGCTCAAGAACCCCAAAATACCGAAAATTGGGGGTACTCTTATATGGGGGCTATCCGAAAAAATGGACCTATATTCATAATTTTTTGTGGAGAGATTTGGAACGTATTAGGAACCCAATGTACCAAATTTCGGCGTATTCGGTTGAAAAACGTGCTCAAGAACCCAAAATACCGAAAATTGGGGGGGTACCCTTATATGGGGGATATCTGAAAAAATTGACCTATATTTATAAATTTTTTGTGGAGAGATTTGGTACCTGTTAAGAACCCAATGTACCAAATTTCACTGTATTCGGTTGAAAAAGGCGCTCAAGAACCCCAAAATGCCGGAAATTGGAGGTATGCCTAAACGTGGACCGATATCTTAGAAAACCCAAAAACGTGAACTTATATTGATAGCGCAAGGTAGAGTGGATAAAATCCTCAAACTACTGCATTTTAGAGTGCAAACTTATCTGAGGCTATACCTAAAGAGGAACCAATATTGATTACATAGTGTAGAAATTAGCGAACATATCAGTTAACAATTTTATTTATAAACCAGTAAGGATATACATTTCATGGAACTATCAGTATACCTATGTGTGGTGGGCAAAGTTTAGCCCGAATTAACGCCTTTTTCACTTGTTAAATTTCGTCACAAAATGTTGGAAGTTCTCATTTTTATACCCTTCACCACAGTGTGGTACAGGGTATTATGTCTTTGTGCATATGTTTCTAACAGGCAAAAATAATCGAGATAGACCCATGGTTCCTTTTGAGAATATGCATAGAATCACTTTCTGAGTCGATTTATGCATGTCCGTCCGTCCGTCTGTCCATATCAAATTGTAAACAAAGTACAGGTCGCATTTATGATCCGAATTGGATGAAATTTGGCACAGCTCATTTGTTTGGCCCAAGGACCCTATTTAACCCTATTTAAATTGGGCAAAAATCGGTTCAGATTTAGATCCAGTTTCCATATACATTTTCGTCCGATTTTGGTGGACCAAAGTCCCTATATATCTTTCGATTTGCACGAAATTTGGCATATCATACTGAATTAAGTCTAGAATGATGTGTGCAAAGTTTCGTGAAATCGGTTCAGATTTAGATATAGCTCCTATATATATCTTCGTCCGATTTAATGAAAATGGTGTATCAAAGTCCCTATAAATCTTTCGATTTGCACGAAATTTGGCATAGCGTACTGAATTAAGTCTAGAATGATGTGTGCAAAGACTCTTGAAAAGCGGTTTAGATTTAGATATAGCTCCCATGTATATTTTCGTCCGACTTTATTTTATTGGTGGACAAAAGTCCCTATATATCTTTCGATTTGCACGGATTTCAAGTTTCCCTGAAATCGGTTCAGATACAGATATATAACAAAAACGGGACGTCTGTTAGGATACATATGCAGAATATACCCAAAGTGGTGAAGGTCATAAGGGTTTCCTTATTGGTCATAAGTGCTAAAAAAGCTCTATGCTGAGAAAAGTATTGCTTATAGAATTGTTATTTATAAATTTAAATCGTATAACATTATTTCTTTATTCCTCCTATATTGTTCATCTAACGCACACTAATGATTTGCCTTTATTTGAAAACGTTTCTATTTGCATTTTATTTAATACATTTTATTGAAAATAATTTGACATTTTACATATTCAGAATTTATGACCGCAAAACTATAAATCACTTTCACAGTGTGAATTTCATAAGAAAAATAAAAGAAAACCACAATACGCATATACATACAATGTCCTAAGTCGTATGCTTACATATATATTTCATCGTGATTGTCGCCCATCATCCTCCTCCCCACACACCAAACGTAATGCTCGATTTCAACTCTTTAATGTATGACGTTCTTCTTACATCCATGTCGTCACGGCGGCATGCTGCATATGATTCTGCCGATGAGAAGTGCCGTTTGTAAGAGATGTGGCGTCTGGATTGTGATTTTTTTCATTTATTTATTTATGTTGAAAACATTGTTGTTGCTGTTGTTTATTCATGTCACAAGACATTACATTGCCATTAAAATGACAATTAAATTGCAATAATTATTTAAACGTTTAAAAGTGTTTGGTGTTGATATTGAATGTTTTTTATAGTTCACTAAATGATTGGCGTTGCATATAAAACGATGCTTACCTGCCTGCGTTACCTGGGAAATCAATTGATTTTGGCAAATTTGAATTATGCTATTTGTCTATTTTAAAGTTTAGTCATTAGTTGTCATTATGCAGGTTATTTGAGGTTTGCGGCAGCAACTCAAAGGATATGGAGAAATATTCAGCAGTGGTTACAAGAGCGAATTACGAACACTTTGGACAGAAATGGAATTTGTCGTATTCGCATTTTTCCACTTCTTTTCACAGAAGTTGAAGTTTTTGGCATGACTGTTTTAAAGAACAAGCCTTAAGTTTGGCCGGGTCAGCTACTTAACATGACAGTTCCCCACGTGCCTAAAAATTAGGATCAAAAGTCGGATGAAAATATATATGGAACCTATAAACCTGAAACGACTTCAATCCAATTTCATGCAAACAGACAAAGGCTCCTCCATTTGCATAAAATCGGACAAATATATACGTGGGTGCTATATTTAAATCTGAACCGATTTTAAACTTAACAAAACAGTTCGTCTTCGGTCGGCTCACAAGAGGGACACAATGTAAGAATATAATACGCCCACTGGCTTAAAATAAAATTTTCCAAAATGGCGATTTGCTAAGGCTTAACTAACACGTTTTTTAATTATCAAACGAATAACCTATCAAGTCTTAGCGGGTCTACACAAAATGTCAAGTTATGGAAGCTGAACACGTTTTTTAAAGGTTTTTAAGACTTTGTATGCGCATGATATACTATGGTCGTATACCTTCTATACTAAATAGAAAGTGGACTAGTTGGAGGTGTAAAGCGAAAAAAAAAAACAGTAAGGAAAGTTCAAAAATCGGACGGGGGCGACTATATGATACCCTTCACTACTTTGGGTATATACAGGAGATATTAATATCTATAATATCCTGTGGATAACCATTGAGATGGAATCGGGCGAAATAAAATGTGCTATCTACATAGATATTTGATATTCCGAAATCAATGAAAAATTGCATGTCGGAATTGGATTCTTTGGTGTACTATCGAGTAAAATTATGTATGGGAGCTATATATAAACACATGGATCTAATTGAGCAACCGTTGTATACACCATGTGTGTTTTGTTATCACTCTAAACTCAATTTAGTACCCTCTACCGAATTTCGTGTAAATTTAACAAACATAGGTTTTTCGGTGCACAATTAACATAAAATCCGACGAAAATACATATAAGACCTATATCTAAATCTGAAGCGATTTCAAAAACACTTATCACATATCATTTTTGCTTCAATTGCATTCGCTATGAAATTGTTTTCCCAATCGGACAAATATTGGGAGTTTGGTGCATCGTTCACATAAAATCGGACGATACTATATATGGGAGCTATATCTAAATCTGAACTGATTTTAACAAAACTTCGCAGACATCAGTCTGGACATAATTTAGTACTCTATGCAATTTTTTGTCTCAATCGGACCAATATTGGGAGTTTGGTGCATCATTTACACAAAATCGGACAAAACTATATATGGGAGCTATATCTAAATCTGAACTGATTCCAAGAAAAGTTCCGATCAGGACCAAATTCAGTACTCTGTGCAATATTTTGTCTCAATCGTATCACCACTGGAAGTTTGATGCACCATTTACATAAAATTGGACGAATCTGTATATTAGAGCTATACCTAAATCTGAACCGATTTTCTCCAATTTCAAAAGGATTAAATTTCGTGAAAATTTTCGCTGTTAAATTTCGTGAATATAGAACAAACATAGCTCCTCGGTGCAACATTTACATAAAATCGGATGAAACTGTATATTGGAGCTATATATGAATCTGAACAGATTCCAACCAAACTTCGCATACATCAATCGGACTATCCATTGCAGTTCGGCGCATCATTTACGTAAAATCGGACGAATCTATATATATCTAAATTTGAATCGATTTTCTTCTATTTCAATAGGGTTCGTCCTTGGCCCTAATTCATGACCTGTGCCAAAATTCACCTTATTCGGATCATAAATGCGACCTGTAGTTTGCTTACAATTTAAAATGGACAAACAGATGGACGGACGAACATAAATCGACTGAGAAAGTGATTTTACGTATATTCTCAAAATGAACTATGGGTCTATCTCAAATATAGGGGGCGAATATAAATAAATTTTAGTATAAAGATTTTTTAGATTTTGGTAGCAAACTGAGCAGAAAACTCCAAATACCGACATATTGGTAACCAATTAGAACCCAGCATACCAAATTACAGGCAATTGTACTAAAAACCTTGGCCAAAATCACCATGTTTTGGGCGTACAGTTATATGGGGGCTTCCCTCAAAAAGTTGATTCATTTTTAGTAGAGTAATTTCATACCAAATGAGGAACACCAAAATACAACTTTTTGGGTTGGAAAACTCCCGAAAATGCCGACAGTTTGTGGAACTTTTATATGGAGACACCCCGAAAAAGTTGTTTTACTGTGGATAATTGGTGCACAATCCGAACTTGACCGGCAGAAAATTTTTTATTCATAAATATTCATTTTGTTTTTATATATAGCTTGTACTTTTGACTGAAATCTCTTACTATGATCTTACAGACGAAGCGATAATTCAGTCTCCGGTTCTAGTCTGGTCCTTCCTTCTAACGGAGAGCCATTTGTGTAAAAACAGTTATCTGAAGTATTTGTCCTACAGATCAGATATTAATATCATCTTTACTAACTGTTTCTGCTTTTCAATCTAAACTCGAAGTCTACACAATAATTGTTCCGATTATTTGTGTCTGCACCCATTATATCCCATTATGTCTACATACATTGTCATCTTTGACTAATGACCATGTTTCGTATTATGATGATTTCTTGTGCACACCACCAGCACCACTAATAGTTGGAGTTATTCCAAAGATTTGCGTCTGCAATCCAACTATGTCACTGAGTTCAGTAGCATTGCCTTTTTCGGCGATGATGATGATGTTGATGAAGTCAGCGACGACGACAACAACATCATCTCATTTTCGGTCTATGACAGCAAGGAGACAGACCGACAACAGCGGCAGCACAACCAAGGAGACCTGTTAATAATCTATCTGTATTATCTCTATCTACTTCATATTCATACTAAGTAAATATTTTTGAACGATGCATGGGCACTTATTAAGATGATTGTATTTTCGTTTGGTGAAATAGTTTTCGCTGAAAGACAAATATTCATACACACAAACATATGTACGTGTATATTCAATTAGAAGGGGGGAATTGGAATCAAATATCCACAGCAAATGCTTCTAGCCAATGCAGACACAATGGAGTGCCGTTTTGGCATTCACTAGTTACTGGTCATTAAATTGGAATTATGTTGGCTGTAAATTTACACAAAATTTAGCATATCGCATTATTAAAAATTGTGTTTATATTCGGATTTTTGTCTATTCATGGTCCGCATATGAACACAAATAAATTATGTTATGGCTTTATTGCAGATTTTTGTTGTTGTTGTTTTAGGTTTTCTGTTTGTTTTCATTTTTGCATTTTGAACAATAATGAGTTGGCCTCCGTGTGTGTGTTTTAAATTAAAATATAAATATGTGTGAAATGCAAAATGCATTTACAATATATTAGAATAAAATCCAATGACATTGGGTGTGGTCGAATGTTACGTATACGCTACTATAACAGGTCAAATATGGATCTACGCAGATAATTTTCTGCATTGATGCATGCCAGCCTTCAAAGTCAAATTATAGTCCCAGCGAACATATTCAAAATCCCGAAATGGAGTCATATGAATATAACATGGATAGAAATATCCCATTTGCACTGTCTCACTGGTGTTTAACATCCAGAAGACCTTTAAGGTCTAATTAAAGGACCTTAAAGGATTTCAGTATAAATCAATCAAGAATTTTTTAGAAGTCCTCTAAGAGGCCTTCTATCTATCGAAGACCTCCTAGAGGGCTCATTCTGTGACTTTCTGTGTATCATCTCTGTGTATAAATATATTCAAGAGTCCTTCTGCATTTATCAAAGTCCCTTCCTATGTATTCTAACTCCAATTGCCTAGTTGATTTTTATGGCACTCTGTGTTTAGAATATCTATATCCAATATCCGTGAACACTTCCATATAAAATTAAATTTATTTATTTTTCTACAAATCCTTATTTCTTTCAGACTACAATGAGTCAAATTCTGTTTCAAAAATATCAACAACAAACATCTGAGCCACAAAGAGAATGCCAAAAATCTCCTTTTGATCACAAGAATAGAGGTAACAATGATTATGAGGATGACGATAATAGAAGGCAATCACCCGATAAAGCCACTGATTCCGATGAAATGGGACATCATATCAAAACCGAACCGCTAGGTGAAGAATCGGAAGATGTGTTAAAAACCCGAACAGATCTAGATGATGGAGATGAAGATGATGGTTATCGAGACGCAGTATCATCACCTCCTACAACTCATTATCCATTACATTCGGCTGGTGCAATATCGCCTATGGCTGGCTTATTGCCACCTCCACCTGCATCATCATCATCGGCATCGGCCGATGCCTCGGAACATTCACTGATGAAAATGCAAATGCGTAAGTTATCAATTAGCGTGTAAGTTATCCTTAGCCATTCAACCATACCACAAAAATGTTTAAAAACTTTATAGTAACCACAATTCCTCATCAATTTTCGAACTCCCATTCGACATCGATGTTGCAACATCCCCACCATCATCATCATCATCACTTAGAAGCTCATCGTTTTCCCGCAACACCATTGGATTTTCAACAGGCCCTAATGTCGGTGGGGCCACCAACCTCAAGTCTAGATCCACCGGTGAATAATAAACATTTTTGTCATATTTGTCGAAGGAATTTCAGTTCAAGTTCGGCATTACAAATTCATATGCGTACCCATACGGGTGATAAACCATTTCAGTGTAATGTCTGTCAGAAGGCCTTTACAACGAAAGGCAATTTAAAGGTATGCATTTGAGGTTAACGATGGATTGAAATGGAAATGTGGTTTGTTATTTGTTGTTGTTGTTTTAATTTCTTGCGATTTAGGTTCATATGGGTACTCACATGTGGACAAATCCAACATCACGTAGAGGAAGACGTATGTCTTTGGAATTACCCATGCATCGACCGGGTGGTGGTAGCATGCCACCGGAATCGGAATTTTTACCAAGGAGACCGGATATATTTTTCCCATATTTGCCACCGTTTTTTAATGGTCTACCACCAAAGGTAAGTAAATATCGGTGGAATGTTATATAGAAAGAGGTTTGGGTGAACATTTTTATAGTATAGCTATATATGGGGTGTACACAGGTCTTGAAGATATTTTATTTACTTCATTAGAAGTGTTCTTATATATAGTTTGACCATGGAAGACCCACAGCAGAACTTGAAGAAACCAAAAAATGATTTTTATCTACATAATGCCTTCCAGATACATACTGCTGTATACTTTTTATATGACACTTTACAATGAAAGTTGTATTTCTAGAGGTCATATGTCGATAAAAGATCTCCTATATATGCAGGATCTTTAAGAGGTTATAAAATATTTATGAGACCTAAGAAGTCGTCAATTTATATGAAAACCGATACAAGACCATCAATATATATACGAGAAGTCTCTTTTATATAGATGACCATCCAGAGGTGTTGGAGGAAGATTTTGTGTAGAAGTCCTCCAAGACCCATTCTATGTGTAAAAGCCCACAGCAAACCTTCAAAAAGTATTCTGTATAAAGATGATCATAAATAGCCCTTCAATATATGGGAGAGCTCCATGAGCCCTTTCATTTAGTGCCCTTCCAAGTTGTGAATATCTCCGAGAACCGTTCAGTGTAGGGAAAACCTTCATGTGCACTTGAATGTAGAGAGTTCTTCTAAGGCAACTTCTATTTTCAGAAGTTCTTTAAGATACTTTTTATGTGTATAAGTACCTTAAGAGGTCTTCTATGTATAGAAGTCCTTGAATAGGTATTCTATGAATAGAGGTCCTGCAAGAGGTCCAAGAGGACCTTAGAGCAAGATGTCCTTTTTAAAAAATATCTTCAAGATGTCTCCAAGTGGACTTCTATATATAGAAGACTTTCAAATGACCTTCAGTCTATGAAATTCCTCTTAGAGACTTTCTGTAAAAGAAAGACAACAAGAGGACTTTCTGTATTTTTTAAAACATCTAAGAGACCTATGGGAAAAAGATAAACTTTAATAAGTCTTTTGTATACAGATGACCCCTAAGGAGGCCTCTTCTTCTATTTATCAAAATGCCCTTCTCATTTCTAATTGATTTTTTCGCATTTCTCTTCCTTCGAATTCTTGCACCTTCCCTATAGCCCGGTGAAATGAACTCAACACCACCATTTCCGCCCCATATCAATCCTCCCCATTTGTCGAATGGCACAAGTACTGGACCCCCTAAATATCCACCTCCGCCACCTCCTGGTTTACCGCTTGGATTTCCACCATTTCTACAACCTCCATACGGCTTCAATCCAATGCTAAATCAGGCCCATTTGGAACGTCAAAGCAATGCAAAAACCCCGCAAAATCAAGATGAGGATGTGACCTCAATGGAACCAAAGAATTTACATCAACATAACAGCAGCAGTAGTAGTAGTCGGGCAACATCTCCACAACAGCTGTTGCCCCAACATCATCATCAACAACACCATTCACAGAGATCTTCACCACTGGAAAAAGAGGATACAATGATGACATCATCCGCAAATACCCTATGGAATCCGTTGATAAAAATTAAAACTGAAAACAATCAAAATGATATTAATCATCTGCAGGATCATAATAGTGAGTCATCTAATCAGGATTAGTTTCATGAAATGGTCCCATGAATTTTAAAATGAAAATAATTCACATGGTATAATATATAATGGGTTAAAATATCTATTAGATATCTTACGGAAAATCTATCTATACACACACACGTATATATAAATAATATTTGAGAAAAAGAAATGATTGAAAATCATGGTTTTTAAGGAGTACATATCTTAAAGCTAACAGTCTTTTTATCTCTCCATTAATGGAGTGATACATTTTTTTTCTAGGCTTAGAAACACTTAGTACTAGAGAAGAACAAGCAAAAGAAACACCCTCACCCCGAAATATAGTTTTAGTTATTTTAGCATATACATAAATATAACTTATACATACACATAAATAAGTATATTATTACAAAGCGATACGAGCAGCAGTATGGTAAAATTATTGGCATTTTTCTTTGGAACATTGCAAAAAATTGCATTTTAGCTATTAAGCTGTAAAAAGTCATTCTTATTTTTTTTAAGTTTAAATTGTAGTGGCTAACCATCAATGGCCGAAAAAAATACAGAATTAAAAAGTAAATAATAAAAAATACATATAAATATAATATAGAATATTATGTATGGCCGTAATAACAAAAAAATCATAAAAACAGAAACAAAATTATAGTAAAACATGTGGTAGTTGCATATGAAATTAAATTATAATAAATTGTAATTCATTGAGAAATGACAGAAAACAAAAATAAATAAAAATATTTAAAAATAAAAATGTAGTATTGATTTTAATTATTTTTGAAGATGTAATATGGGTTTGGTAAGTAAAAAATAAGAACTCGGTATGAAAAATTTCCTTTTCTCGAAACCTGAAAAACAAGGGATCAGTTATAATTTTTACCTAAATATTCTCTCTTCTACACAAGATATCCACAGCAATACATTCACTATCTTTATTATTTGAAAACCATGTTCGCAACGTGAACATCTTGCGGGCCAGAAAATGAATATAAAATATAAACTATTCCAAGATAAAAAAATTATAAAAGATCAAAAATTTAACTATAAAAAATAAAAAAACAGCTAGGTAATCGCCTAATACCACCGCCATCTTTCCAACCAGCTTCTAATATCGGCACCTCCACCTTTGTCTGCCGGCTTCATCTTCCAGCCAAAACCATTGGCCATAGTTTTCGTCAGCTTCTCGATCATACTGCTTCCAAGTGTCCGCATATTTGGCCGGCAGCATCATTCTCCAGGTGCCATTTGTAAACCTCATAATAGCCGCGGCTTCATTCTTCAGCTTGTTCCCGCTTCTGACCGCAGACTTCGTTTTGGTGGGAAAACCTTCCCCTTCTGCTTCACCATTTTTCTTGGCACCAAATTCGTTCCTCTTCGGCAGAACGTCATCTTTATTACGTGGTGCACCATCTAACGTTGGCTGCGTACTAAATGTGTTTGCTGGATCCAACTTCCCGATCGCGTTTCCACGATTTGTATTGACAATCTTCCTGGCTGGAACACCCGTAATTAGCGGTTTCTGCTTACCATCACTATTACATTTTGTTGTGGGTTCAGCGCCATTTTCCGCCGGCTTCATCACCCTACCGGCAAAACAAGTACCAACTGGCGACGCACAGTTCACAGCAAGTATTCCTTTATGTACCTGCTCCTTGTTCACCGTCTTCAGCTTCCCAACTGTACATTGTTCCATAACTGGTTTCTCCGCACCAGCCACCGCATCGTTCTTTTTCATGGCCAACTCGACTGGAGCTAATTTCTGCGCAAATATAATATTACTTTGAGCAAATGGAATATTACTTACTTTCCGCTCCTTATTGCCATTGGCAACCATTCGTATGGCCAAATGGTCACGTTCTGCCTCTGCTGATCGACGGTTCTTCTCCGAAAGATCCAGTTTTTTTAAAAGATTTCTTTTCTCTTCTTCCCAGGATTTTTCTGCTGCCTGGGCTTTCTACGCAGCCGCAACCAATTCACCTTTAAGCTTGAGATCTTGAAAGTACAATTCAATGTATCTATCTCTAGCCTCTCTATAACTTGCCTGTGCCCTTTCTTTAAGGCAACCATTGGCGTCTTCCGATCTTTTTAAAGCAACTTCTAGCTATTTATTCCTTTTCCGTAACTCCTCCACGTCACGACTTCTAGCTATTTATTCCTTTCCCGTAACTCCTCCACGTCACGGCTTATCTCCTCCACTGCTCTTTGAAGGCTGCCCATTTGTTCTTGGGCTGGCCTAAAACCTCCTGCCATATTGGATTTCTTCTCCTATATCTCCATTCACCGATCTCGCACCACCGGATCGCCTTTTACTTCATCGGATGAGCCCCTCACTAGACTTTCTATAAAGTCATATAGGTTTTGTACCACAGTCGTATCTAGTCGATCGATATTCTCTGCGACCATGTTAATATTATTTATTATCTTCATCTGCAGCCGCTATGCTCAGTATTGAAGCTTCACTGGCTAAATGTCTCGCCGTCACCACCTTGTTCCTTGCCGCAGTCTCCTTTTGACTCAGCATTTTGAAGGTTTGCAATATACTGCCTCGTATTTCCTCTGCATCTTCTTCTTCTTCTCTGCTACGGAAATGATGTCTCGCATGATGTCTTCGCATCAGTTTTTCAATTATTTTTTGTCTATTTGGATTTCCACCAAGCTGAGAAAATTTCCTTGGTCTTTAAGGCAAATTTTTCAGCATAAATTTCCTCCACAATCGGTCACTGATCCGTGACCGATTGTGGTTGAAAACCATGTTCGCTACGTGAACAAAACCGTTAGATCTCTCGATATATGTTTTAATTTTTTGTAATTTGACGTTCAGGAGCTCGAATTGAATTGAAGCTGCAACAAAGTCAATGCGTTCGAATTGTTCACGTTTGGCACGAATTATGGCCTTCAAACGGCCAATGAAATCGTCACACGCTGCCCGAATGTTGCTCTAAGGTATTTTGGCCCATTCCCGGCGATGCACTTGCCTGAGGTGATCGACACTCGACCGAAGGTGTACATTTTCAGGTGACCTCTTTTGAAAGTAAATACGATCATTTTGGTTTTTTTACAAACTGTTGAACAACAAATGTTTTCTCATCGGAGAAAACCAAATTCGGCAGTTCACCACCTTCGGCCGAGCGAAGCAACTCTTTGAATTCCATTACGAATAACTTTTTTTCTGGAATATTCTACCAAAATGCTTTTATACGCTTGTAAACAATATAATGATCTGTCACTGGAATAATTCTAAAAGCTGTCGGACGAGTGGCTTAGAAATGACAGCAGTCTGAAGTTGGTTGCAGTTTTTTCATCTCACTGTATGGTGTATTTTAAAGTAGTGATAATATGTGTCGAAAAATATCGAATAACAAAATATTTTTTTTGTTAAATCCCAATAAATTTAATCCGTATAGGTATGTACATACGTCTGTTAGCACTCCGTCTAGATTTCCATCCTGTAGTACTGCTACTAGTGTGAGTACTAATGGCAGAGCTCGTTCTTCTTCTAGCTGCTGCTAGCACTCCCACTAGTTTTCCGTCGAGCTGAACTTCTACCAGTTCCAATGCTGGTAGGCCGGCTGGTTATCCTATACTATCCATACTGCGGCTAGCACTCCGTCTAGTTAGCATACTAGTAGTACTACTAGTAGTTTTCATGTTGGTAGTTAATTTAATTCGTCTACTAGCTTCTATTCCTATTCTACAGATATCTTCCCATCTAGTCATAAAAAAATAGTTTGTCATTGGATTCCAAATTACCCTACTGAAACATATCGAATAACAAAATATTATTTATTAAATCCCAATGAATTTAATCCATATAGGTATGTACATACGTCTGTTAGCACTCCGTCTAGATTTCAATCCTGTAGTACTGCCACTAGTGTGAGTACTAGTGGCAGAGCTAGTTCTTCATCTAGCTGCTGCTAGCACTCCCGCTAGTTTTCCGTCGAGCTGAACTTCTACCAGTTCCAATGCTGGTAGGCCGGCTGGTTATCCTATACTATTCAATACTACGGCTAGCATTCCGTCTAGTTTTCCATCCAGTAGTACTACTAGTAGTATTCATATTGGAAGTCAATTTAATTCGTCTACTAGCTTCTCTTCCTATTCTACAGATATCTTCCCATTTGGTCATTCATGTAGTCCTGCAATTCCTACATAGAATGCTCAAAACATCCCATCCAGACAAGACCGTTACATACAGGTTTTCATTTCGCTGAATAATTCCATCCGCTTGCCTCCACAAGAGTACCTACAGTAGCAGTCCATGCAGGGAATTGATCCAAATACTTCATTCCTAATCATGGAATTTAATTGTAATGGTCTGAGAGATCACAAGCTTCATGCATGAAAACAACATCCTCATTTCTTATTTGCAAGAAACAAAGCTGATCCGCAATGAATGCAAGGCCCCCTCAGGGGTGGTGGGGCCGATATGCCAGATATACCCTGAATTCCCCTCCGTCCCCTTACTAGTATGATCCTTTCCTGGAGGTTTTGAGCATTTCAGTTCATTCCGATGATTTTGAAATTGTCAATATACACATTTATCATCCAAGCATCATCCATCTGCTGCAGGAAGTTAATAAAAATTGTTCTTGACGATTTCACCGCTCATCATGACATATGGTTTTCTCAACTTCCAGACGACCCTCCCGGTATTCTTTTTGCGAACCAGAAAGGCGAATTCGATTTCGCCTTCATAAATGAGGAATCCTCTTCCAGAGTCTCTGCTAGGTGTTCGAGCTCTCCGAACATTACTATAGTCACACCATCGCTCCGCTTTTAATTCAGACTATTTGCATCCCGGTCACTGTGGTGAAAAACCCAGATCAGCGTACATTCATGAATTGTAATAAAGCTAACAGGAGCGGCTTCCATTGAGGACTCCTTAAATCCTTTGCCAGAAAGGGCTAGAAAATATAACGTGAAATTATTCTAAAAACGGCAAACAGCTTCATTCCCACTGGCAAAACCTTAGAAAACCTTAACCACTGCAGTATAAGTTCTGATTCCAAGAGAAATAACAATTTCCCTGCTATTTCCTTCAATAAAATCAAACACATTGATGCCAAAAAATATGCATTGCAGGTCTGCCGCCAATTCATTGAGCATCCATCTTCGCAGAACAAAATCAAACGAGCAGTTATCCGGAGATGCAATAATCTTAAAAGAGACTCGCCTCCCCTATCATTTACATTCAGCGATGTAGAGGTAGTTATCTCCAAATCCAAGTAATCCAAAGCCTTTGGTCCTTACGGAATTTCTATGTTCATGTTAAAGAAGCTTGCTGCTATAAGGCTGTGTTACCAAAATTTTCGAATTATCGATGTCACAAATGGTATTCCCTGATATTTGAATACATTGGTAATTCCTGGCTTATTAAAATTCTAAAACCAGATAAGCCCGTTACTAAATCTTTCAAAATTCCACCCTTTCGAGTGATATTAAACGTTGGTTGGTCCATTACCTTAATGGTTGACAAACCTTCCGTTGCCAAAATCCAAACATCGCAAGATCTAAATGAGAGTACCGCAAGACGGTATCCTATCTACCATACCTATCTGCAAAGTATACTGTGCCACTTTTCACTTCCTGGACGCGGAAGTCAAGTTAGAACTCTGAAAGCTTTGGCTGGCACCTCCTGGGGCAAGGATAAAGAAAAGTTGGTAACGACATACGAGAGCACTTCGTAAACTTCTTAGCCTAGCATAAAAAGCGCGGTAAAAACAGAAGAAAATTAAGTGTTTGAAAAACGTCCATCTCAAACCATGGTCTGAAGCTGGAGGATGTGCCCCAAAGAAGCCAAAAACAACTCAATCGGCTGGTAAGGTTATGGCAACGGTTTTTTGGGATTTCAAAGGTATTTTATTGACTGACTATCTGGAAAATGGTAAAACAATAAATTCAGCGTTCTATTGCAACCATTTGGATCAATTAAATGTACAAATTCGAGGAAAATTATTTTAATCAAGGAATAGAATTGCTAGAAAAACGTTAGGCAAAGTGTCATATTTAGCGGTGGAATGATGCCTTAGAGGAGCTGTTGACATCTAATCGGGCAAGACAGTGCAAATATCGCGAAATATTACCCGGACTGGAATACAGATCCGCATAAACTGAGCTCTCAGTGGTAGTTGTGTAGGGTTCCATAGGTCGGCCCGTCCGGATCACTGCTTTTACAACTACTATTTAAGTTTTGCAGTATTTTCAACATTTGTTCGTAATTACTGTGTAAATGCAAGTAATTTTTACACTAATGTGCTATCTATATATATATATATATATATATAAATGAATTGCTGTTCGTTAGTCTCGCTAAAATTCGAGAACGGCTGAACGGATTTTTCTTATCTTAGTCTTGAAATGTTCGTGAAGCTTCAGGGAAGGTTTAAAAGGTGAGAAAAAATCGAAAACCGCGAAAATTTGCAAAAAATATGAAGCATATTAGCATTTTCACGAATTTAGTATCGAGCTAAGGAGATCATTTTTGCTAAGAGAAGCTCCCCAAATTACCGAATATTGCGGGTACCGTTGGCCAAACCTCCGAACGCATCGAATAATGTGGAGTATCATTGTATGGGGTCTATTCGGAAGCATTCGTGAATATTGTTAGGTACGTTTTCAACATAATTATCATCCAAAATATAAAATTACTGCGAAATACGAATTCAATTAGAAGGTAAAACCAGTAAGGAAAGAAGTAAGGTCAGACGGGCCGATATATGATACCCTTCACCACTTTGGGTATATTCTACATATGTCTCCTAACAGACGTCACCTTTTCGAAAGAACATTTTCATGAAATTGAACGAATTTGAATATGTGGTCTTATGCCTTTCTGGAACATATGCTAAATTTCATTTCATTCGGGAAAGTTTAGAGTCGTTTGAGTACAATGGGACTAATTTAAGTAAATATATGTAGAGCAAACTTGATACACGCTATTCGGTAGCCCGCACTCTTCAAAATTTAATCTCATTCAGACACCCGTTTGAAATATATATGGAAGCTGTGTCTACATCTGCGCTAATTTCAAGAACATGTAATAACGTCATTCAAGAGACAATTTGATACGTTTTGCAAAATTGCGTGTCGAGCTATATCTAAATATTAACCGATTTTAACGTAACTTGCCATAAATTAATTTATATTAACTTCAGTTCATTGTACACAATTGTGTGTCAATCGTACAAACTTTGGGACTTTAGTGCACAATTGGCCTGAAACCGGGAGAAAATGTATATAGCAGCTATATATAAATCTGAACCGATTTTCACGAAACTTAGCACATATAATTCTAGACTAACTTCAGTACGCTATGACAAATTTCATGCAAATCTATAAATGGCAGGTATATCTAAGTTTGAACCGATTATTTAAATTTATTGCATGTGTGCTATAGCTTCCAATGTAACGATCAAAATCGGTATATGGCGAAATATATATCTTACCCAGAAAAAATGGTTATGCAAGTATGAATAAAAAAAGCAAAAAGAAAAACAAATCTGAAATACTGAAAATTATTTCTTAACAATATTGTTAAGGCAAGACAACGTTTGCTGGGCCCGCTAGTATACTAATATATTAGTTGAGCTAAATATTTCCATTTATGTAGGGCCATTCTTTTTTTGTCTCAATTGTATGCCAACAATATTTTAACTTTTTATCTGAATTATACTTGAATATGCAAATTGGGAACTAAAAGGTAATTGCTAAAAGTTCTATCGATCGTTATAATAACAATGTGCGATAAAATTGTAGTTTAAAACTATTTTTACTACTCACTTTAAAAGTAGAACCTGACGTTTTTGTTATTTCCTTTTGTGATTCAATTGAACAAACAAAAAAACAAAATATATACTTGAAGATCACTATTGATAAAATTCATTATACATGCGAATGAAATTGGCACGTTCCGCAGAAGGAAATATAACACACGCCAGCACATTCATCTTCGTTGTTTCGTTTTTTTTTTTCTTCTTTATGGCGATACATAACATCTAGTGAAGGGTAAGTTGTAAATCAATGAAATAAACATATGTTTTAATTTGAACCACTTATCACATTCAATAACACCCACTTTATGCATCCTCCATAGAGGCAGTCAGTCATTCATTCAGTCATGCTGTTGGCTACAGTGCCTTTGGGTATGGACTGAAATCACCAACGAAAAGAGAAAACTGTGAATCGGAGAACGACACTAAACTAAACTTCCTATTTAAATTCATTGATAATACAAAAGAACTTGGGGTTGGCGGGGGAGGAGAAACAATTGTTGCCCGCTAAATGATATTTCAATGTTAAACAAAATTCCAAATATTTTAACTACATTTTAAAATTCAATTCCATAAAAAAACTATTGCATTTATACAACACTCTGCCATATGGCAAGGGAGGATATTTGTTCGAGAAAAAAATGCCACAAGCCAGGCATTTATCATCTTATAGCATTCACACAGACACAAACCACCAAACAGCCCCTTACTAAAGAACAAACATATTTCATAGCCCAGCATTGCTTCCGTATTTAAAAAGATTTCCCCCTCAAATCAGCCAACACACTAGAGGGGCATAAGTTCGCCTTCAAGAACATAAGTTTATTAATGATAAAGTTAATATTTGGTTCCATGCCACACACACAAAAACACCCGAAGCACTTGTAGTGTGGCTGATGATGCCTTTCTACAGGCTCTGTGTTAATGGCCCAACATGCCATTGTCTCACTGTCCTTATGTCACATCTGTCATGTCTGACTGAAGTTGTTGTTACTGTTGTGGTTTCACATGTTCACTTATAATTCATAAGGATTGTGTACAATTATGTAGTTGTTGTTGTCTTATTTATTGTACATTTTAACATATTTGTTAAAATATTTTACACAATTACCACCCAAATAAAATTCGAATTATATCCTTAAGTCCATAGTAGTCTATGTATGTGGTAAGTGTTTCCCTACAGATGTTGTATTCAACTGATGTTGTTGAACTTAAAGTATCAACTAAATCTTAGAACCAGGAATAATAAAATAATGATCAAGTACAAACTATCGACTTAGAAATAGACACTGGTCTACATCTTCGGAACTCTATGGCTTTCCGATGGACACGAACATTCTAGACTTAAGTCAGAACGCTAGACTTAACGCTATGCAAAATTTCGTGCAAATCGAAAGGTTTATAGGGACTTTGGTACACCATATACATTAAATCGGAGGCAAATATATATAAGATCTATATCTAAATCTGAACCGATTTTCGCGATACTCAACACACATCATTCTAGACCTCATTTATTACGCTATGCCAAATTTCGTGCAAATCGAAAGATATATAATGACTTCGGTGCACAATTTACATTGAATCGGAAGAAAATATATATGGGAGCTATGTCTAAATCTGAACCAATTTTCAGGAAACTTTACATACATCATTCTAGACCTAATTCAGTACACTATACCAAAATTCGTGCAAATCGAATATAGGGACTTTTGTACACCATTTACATAAAATCGGACGAAATCTAAACATGGACCAATTCTCCGGAAAATTAACACACATCATTCTAGACTTAAGTCAGTACACTATGCCAACTTTCGTGCTAATCGAAATGTATATAGGGACTTTGGTACACCATATACATTAAATCGGAGGAAAATATATATTACAGCTATATCTAAATCTGAACCGATTTTCGCGAAACTCAACACACATCATTCTAGACCTCATGTATTACGCTATGCCAAATTTCGTGCAAATCGAAAGATATATAATGACTTTGGTGCAGAATTTACATTGAATCGAAGGAAAATATATATGGGAGCTATATCTAAACCGATTTCTACGAAACCTAGCACACATCATTGTAGTCTGAATTTAGTACGCTGTACCAAATTTCGTACAAATCGAAAAATATATTGGGACTTTGGTGCACCATTTACATTAAATCGGACGAACATATATATGGCAGCTATATCTAAATCTGAACCGATTTTTCCCAATTTCAATACGGTTCAGGGTGGTGAAGGACATAAAAAAATTATAAATAATTATGGGTTCTGAATCGCCAATTTGGCTGCATAATCTTCCTTGTTAAGAATGGGCTACACGAAAATTGATCCCATAATGAACATTTTGTGCAGTAACATATCTTTTGGTTGCAAACTTCAAAATGTTCGGTACCGTTGTATGGGAGCTATATCAAAACTGGATCTATATACACGTAGGAATAATAGCAATGCCAGTGCAAAATTTCAAAGTCTTATTGTACATATTCTGACCGTGGCCAAAAATTCGCTGTTGCAAACATATCTTTACTTTGAAAAAAAAAATTCATTTCAGGCAGAGAACATATCAATCGACGCCTTGATATGTTCTTTGCCTAGAATTTTGCGACTGTTCATAAAGTTAAGTTTTATTGCCGTTATACCCGTCAACCAAATTGGCTGTAATTTAGTATTTTGGCTTATTGGGCTTTGGCTTCTCCCAAGTTTTATATTTAAATCATGATTTTAACCAAATCCTCTTTGCTGTGGACCTAATAAATATATGCCGGTACCATCTCCATTTTCAACAATAAGTGCTAGTTTTTAGTTAGGAACTCACAAAATTTCCAAAACAAATCTTACATTGATAATCCCAATTTTAATACCCTCCACCATAGTATGGAGGGTATATTAGTTTTGTTTTTCCGTTTGTAACGCATCGAAATAATCATTTCGGTATTTTGAAATTCTTAAGCGTGTTTTTCAACCGAATTCGCTGAAATTTGCTACATTGGGTTCTTATTGGGTACTAAATGCCTCCACAAAAAATTATTAGTATAGGTCCACTTTTTCTGGTAGCCCCCATATAACGGTACCTCCTACTTTTCAGTATTTGGAGGTTCTTGAGCGCGTTTTTCAACCGAAATTTGGTACATTGGGTTCTTATTGGGTACCAAATGTCCCTACTAAAAATTATACATATTGGTCCACTTTTTCTGGTAGCCCCCATATAAGGGTACCTCCCCATAACCAGTTTTTGGAGGGTTTTGACCGTATTTTTTCACCGAATTGGCTGAAATTCGGTACTTTGAGTTCTTATTGGGAAGCAAATCTTTGTACTAAAAATTATAAATATAGGTCAATTTTTTCGGGTAGCCCCCATATAAGGGTAACCCCAATATTCGGTATTTTAGGGTTCTTGAGCGAGGTTTTCAATCGAATTCGCTGAAATGTGGTACATGGGGTTCTTATTGGGTACCAAATTTCCCCTCTAAAAATTATAAATATAGGTCCACTTCTTCTGGTAGCCCCCATATAAGGGTACCTCCCAATTTCCAGTTTTTGGGGGGGTTTGACCGGATTTTTTCACCTAATTGACTGTAATTTAGTAATTTGAGTTCTTATTGGGTAGCAAATCTCTTCACAAAAAATTATAAATATAGGTCAATTTTTTTGGGTAGCCCCCATATAAGGGTACCCCCAATTTTCGATATTTTGAGGTTCTTGAGCGCGTTTTTCAACCGAATTCGCTGAAATTTGGTATTTTGTAGTCGTATATGGTAACAAATCTCCCCACCAAAAATTATTAATATTCACCGCTTTTTAGGGGTAGTCCCCATAAAACCCCCTTTTTATACCCTCCACCATAGTATGGAGGGTATATTAGTTTTGTTTTTCCGTTTGTAACGCATCGAAATACTCATTTCCGACCCTATAAAGTATATATATTCTTGATCAGCGTAAAATTCTAAGACGATTTATGCATGTCCGTCTGTCCGTCTGTCTGTTGTAATCACTCTAGCGTCTAAACGAATTGAGATAGAGCCCCAAAATTTCGCATAGAGTCGTCTTTTGTCTGCAGGCAGGTCAAGTTCGAAGATGGGCTATATCGGTCCACGTTTAGGCATAGCTCCCATATAAGGATACCCCCCAATTTTCGGTATTTTGAGGTTCTTGAGCGTGTTTTTCAACCGAATTCGCTGAAATTTGGTACTTTGAGTTCTTATTGGGTACCAAATAAACCTACTAAAAATTATAAATATAGGTCAAGTCCCCATATAACGGTACCTCCTAATTTTCAGTATTTTGGGGGTTTCGATCGTATTTTTCCGCCGAATTAGCTGTAATTTAGTATTTTGAGTTCTTAATAGGTACCAAAGCTCCCCACAAAAAATTATGAATATAGATCCATTTTTTCGGATAGCCCCCATATAAGGATACCCCCAATTTTCGGTATTTTGGGGTTCTTGAACGCGTTTATCAACCGAATTTGCTGCAATTTGGTATTTTGTAGTCGTATATGGTAACAAATCTCCCTACCAAAAATTATTAATATTCGCCCATAATAATAGTCCCATAATAGTCCCGATATAACCCCCTTTTTTATATTAAAATAGTTATCTGATTTGTTACGCGTTTTAATTTTGGTTCTAAGACTCTGTTGTAATCATTTCACCTGCGGAGGATAGCAAGATAAAAAATTAGAACGTAAGGTTCGATAATGAACTATAGCCGCATTTAGACCTAGCCCCTGTGTGGAGGTACCAGAAGAAGTGGACCGATATTCCCCATCTTCGAATTTGAACTAAGTTTGGAAGAAATAATAAGATGTGCGAGGTTTGAATGAAATCCAACTTTACTGAAACGGATTTGGTCCAAAGAAACATGGGGTCTAGAACCAATATTTCGATGAGGCACATTTTCATTGTGTTAAAGTGTATACACCGTCATTAGCTGTAAGGCTGGAGGTATAATTATCCATTAAAATTTTCTGAAATTTGTATTGTTGTTTACATTATGGTTTACATAATCCGTTTTTAGAAATGTCGGTATAGGTCCACTTTTTGACATGTTCCCTATATTTTCATTTCTAGTACCTGCCCGTATATCTATGGTGGAGGGTATCCAAAGTTCGGCCCGGCCGAACTTAACGCTTTTTCACTTGTTTATATTAAAATAGTTAGATTGGTCCGTGTGTTGCGGTTGGGTAGTCGTTACTGTGAATAGTCAATGTTTACCCTACAAAGTTGTAAGCATTCCGCCTTCTAAATATATTGTGATAAAAAAACTCAAACATGATGATAATGAAATATATCGGCAGACATTTAGGCATATCCTCAATATAGTGATACCTCCTGAAGGAAATAATTGAGATATTTGGCATATACCGGTCATTAATAAGGCATACCCTCATATGATGATATCCCCAAATATTTCCTACACTATGTAATCAATATTTTTCCCTCTTTAGGCATAGCCTCATATAACTTTGTAATCTAAATTACAGTAGTTTGAGGATTTTATACTCTACAATGCGTTATCAATATCAGTCCACTTTTTGGATCTTACAGATTTTAGGAAAAATCCCCATTAAAAATTGCCGAAGTTTGTATTTGATGTACATAATGGTTTACATAAATCGGTTTGTATTATTGGTATATGCCCACTTTTTGGTATGTTCCCAATATTTTCATTGCATGTATCTGTCAGTATAACTATGGTGGAGGGTATCCGAACTTAACGCTTTTTCACTTGTTTATTTTATTTTCCTTACAGTAGAGGGTATAACAAGTTCGGTTCTGTTGAAGAAAACATCGTTTCTACTTGCTTTACTTATTTGCGTTTATCCAGCAAGTATGTCATACACAGATCACCCTCTGTAACTTCTTTGCCGCTACCTCATGTTATTATGAAAGAAGATGACACTCAGACGTGTTGCAAAAGCAAAACAACACCAACAATACCAGACGACAGCCAACAACAGCAACACTTGTCATTTTCATAAATAAAACTCTATTTGTAATTGTCTGCAATGGAAAGAGAGGTAGAGGGGGAATGTTACAACAGCCCTTTTTGCCACTTGTATTTTATGATTTAAATGCAAAATTTAATTTTGACTATAGAACACGAGTTGGTGTTGCGTTTACGATATGATATGAGGTGCAGGGGTCTGGTGGCGCTCGGGATTGTGCGTGTGAAATAAATTACTTTTTTTCTAGACCGCAGCAATATGCTAAATGCATAAAGTAATTAAAATTATTTAAATTACAATCATGACGATGATGATGATAATTACAAAAAAATGAATTCGTTAAAATTTTTGCAAAAATGTTCAAGTGCCCGTAATAAAATGTAATAAATTAGCTTTAATGATAATTGAAAGGGAAATTTTCAATTATTTTTAGAGGGATACAGACTGGAAAATTTATAGAACAACATTTGTAGAACAAGAAATGTAGAATTGATGAATTCTGCGGTAGAATAGATGAACGAATTGGGAGAAGGCTAAGAAACTCAAAACTCCATATAATGATTTTAAGTAATATAAGGCTTCGTAGGGCGTTCGTTTAATGCAACATTTCGATATTGCCAAATTTAAACACAATTCATAAATTAAAAGAATACACTGTCGGGAATTCCCTTTTTTAATAGTTTCTTATAAATCACTCATCATTATATTGTTATGGTTACAAGGTCATTAAATAACTTATGATCAATTTTATCTGGCTGCCATAAATATGCTGTACATATTCCTAATTTGCTCTTCATTTCCCTCTGTAAAATACAAGCAAAACTATTAAAATTGAGTGTGTTGACTGTCTAATAAATGTCTACACATTTTGTTTAGTTTTTTTTCTCTGCATTTCATTCCCATTAAACATCTGTTGTCTGCGATTTACTCGAAGTAGCTATACAACCAGTATCTGCCTCACTGTCTGTCTGGGCATTTTCGATTTTCCACTACCATGCATATTTCCCGAGAAATGCAATTAATATAATCATCATATTTCATAAAGCATAAGAAAAGCATAGAACATTTAATAAAAATGCGATGCAATCACACCGAAACGCCATATCAACTTCAACATTACGTGCAGTGCGCGATGAATTCAAGTGCATAGTGAAACAAATTAATGATGAGCATTAAAAAGGAATTGAGTTAATCTGGAACCGGTTATTTCTGGCCGTGGATTTCGTAAAACCTGATGTTATGGAATATTGAAAAATCGAAATAAGGTAATGCCAAACCAACTACTTACTTAGCTGGCTTGTTACAGAAAGGTTGTTCCATAAGCCGAGCTTAAAATTTCAAAGATTTCCAAGCGCGTCGGTATTGTGCGCATCTCCCCCAATTTGAAAGACCATGTTTCGAGATGTTGTCTTCTACTTGGTTTAGAAGTAGGTTCTGTGTGAACCATCAGTAGGCTAGCTTTTATATGCCTTTTGCGCTGGGGCATTCATTCGCACAACATGGCCTAGGCACCGTAGTCGCTGCAGATCGATACGATTGACTATGTCGATGTCCGCGTATATATTGTAAAGCTCGTGGTTCATTCGACGCCGATATTCACCGTCGACGCAAATCGGCCCATAGATCTTTCGGAGAATTTTTCTTTCAAACATTCCAATAGCTGCCTCATATGTTGCGGAAGTACCCATGATTCAGATCCATATAACAGCACGGGTAGTATCAGTGTCTTGTGAAGTGTGAGGTTGGTCTGGCGGGAGGTGGCCTTGTTTCTAAACTGCTTACTTAGACCAAAGTAGCATCTGTTGGACAACACTATCCTTCTCAGAATTTCAATACTGATACCATTAGTTTTATTTATGGCGGTACCACGGTATATAAAATCTTTAACTACCACGAAGCTGCAGTTCTCAACTTCCACAGTTGATCAGAGTCTACTGGACGTCTTGCGCGTTGATACCATAGTTTTTAAATTTGGTGGCTGTTACCGCACGCAATGTTCGACCCATTATATCCATGTCCCGGGCCACCGAAATGGCAGATATATCTAAGTATGGACCAATTTCACGAAAATTTGCACATATCATAATCTAGACTTAATTCAGTACGCTTTGCCAAATTTCGTGCAAATTGAATGATATAAAGGGACTTTCGTACACCAATAACATCAAATCGAACGAATATACAGTGAGTGTAATAAGTATTTTGCCTCAATACAAATTTGAAAAAAAATCCAATATATACGCCTAAAGCCAGCATAATAAAGATGAAAAATGAATTATGAATGATGGAGTACGTTTGTGGACATATTTAGATCGTATTTCTGCAAGAATCACAGCGAAAGACCTATTGGTCTCGAAGATATCGGCCGAAATATATAACAACCCAAAAATGTTTATCACTAAAAAGTATTTTGCTTTTTATTATTATTTCAGAAAACAATTTTACATAGAACACGTTTGGTCTTTTTATAGTAACCATTGCGGGTAACCACATACTATAAGTGATTTGGCAACGATTCCATAAACCACGGCATTTGTTCGCGACTATTTTCTCACATTTACGTTCAATACATTCTCTAGCAATATTTCATTTAATATTTGGTAATTTCTCGTCCTAATCTCAAAATGAGAGCATTAAATATAGTCGTCGCTGCTTCAAAACATCCCAAATACGTTAAGAATAACAAAAAGAACGTTTTACAAAATATATCGCGAGGACAGGGCCTTTAAAACTATTAAAACCAAAATCCGACAAACAAATTATTTAAAAAATAACGCGAAACTCAATTTTTCTGGCTTCGAAGTTTTTATGGTCCAGTAATATTGATCTAGGAACCAATATATGCGATAGAGATGCCAAAGGTATGAACAGTTCTAAAACAATAGAAATAAAAAAGAATACATGAAGTTGGGAAAAAATCGTCAAGTCCTATTGTCTTTTGAAAAACTGTGATAGCTGGTGACGAATACGCATTCAATCTCCGATTAACACCATCAGTTGCGAATAAAATGCAGTAGGGAATAACGGCTCGATCTATTTATTTTCGAAATAAGATGTATTTCTATTGCCAGAAAACCGTTCATATCTTTGAATCTGACCTCCTTATTGCTATTTTCATCGCATATATTGGTTCCTAGATCAGTAACAATGAACCATAAAGTTTTCGAAGTTAGAAAAATGGGGTTTTGCTATAATTTTTTAAATAATTTGTTTGTCGGATTTTGTTTTTAAAAGTTTTAATGGCCCTGTCCTCGCGATATATTTTGTAAAACTTTCTTTTTGTTATTCTTAACATATTTGGGATGTTTATAGCCGCGACGACTATATTTATCTCATTTTGAGATTAGGACGAGAAATTACCAAATATTAAATGAAATATTGCTAGAGAATGTATTGAACGTAAATGTGAGAAAATAGTCGCGAAAAAATGCCGTGGTTTATTGGAATCGTTGCCAAATCACTTATAGTATGTGGTTACCCGCAATGGTTACTATAA
Organism: Musca vetustissima; assembly: GCF_032173495.1. Lineage (NCBI taxonomy): Eukaryota > Metazoa > Arthropoda > Insecta > Diptera > Muscidae > Musca > Musca vetustissima. The sequence continues at coordinate 48,704 of NW_026885937.1, forward strand.
AAAGACCAAACGTGTTCTATGTAAAATTTTTTTCTGAAATAATAATAAAAAGCAAAATACTTTTTTGTGATAAACATTTTTGGGTGTATATATTTCGGCCGATATCTTCAAGACCAATAGGTCTTTCGCTGTGATTCTTGCAGAAATACGATCTAAATATGTCCACAAACGTATCCATCATCATAATTCATTTTTCATCTTTAGTATGCTGGCTTTAGGCGTATATATAGGATTTTTTTCAAATTTGTATTGAGGCAAAATACTTATTACACTCACTGTATATATGGAACACTACTGAATTCAAACTGTTTAGTTATTATTATACCAACAACAACGGTATGTGCATTCGTCGCAAAGTGACGACACATAACAGTGGGAAATGTATTGCAGTTGTTCCGCAAATGCATTGTTGACCACGAAGTCAGGCACCAACGAATTTCTCATTGAGGAGCTATAAATAGGTTCTGGGTAGAATATCCCAAAAGCTATGATTTTTTTTTTTCAATTTCAATAGGCTTCGTCCTTGGCCCAAATAAATGAGCCGTCCTAAATTGCATCCAATTCAGATCATAAATGCGACCGGTTACCGGTAGATAGTTTACAATTTAACATGAGCAGACGGACATAAGGATGGACGGACATGCATAAATCGACTCAGAAAGTGATTCTATGCATATTCTTAAAAGGGGCCATATGCCTATCTCGTTTCTTTTTGCCTATTACAAACATATGCACAAAGACCCTGTTCCTAAGAGTGTTAAATGGTATAAAAACAGTAAGAAATGTTTAAAAATTCGGACGGGGCCGACCCTGCGTGGGATCCAATTAACAGTGAACACTGTAATGTTTTTACTAAACTTAGACCCAGTTAAAATATGGCTTATACATTCTTGTACCTCCCCTAAAAAAGGTCAACATTTAAATTTTATATGAGTCTATTGGACAATTTGATTTGATCCATTAATAGCTCATCCTAATTTTTAACAAATATCTATTAAATCTATATATTGATCTGTAAAATACTATTTATAGTGGAAACCCAGTGAAGCGGTATTATAACATCTCCTTGCGGTGCCTCCTAATTTTTCATTTAAATCTTGTCCCGACTTCTCTATTTATAGGTTGAAAACGGGATGGGTGAGTGGAAGGCAGTTGAATAGATGCATCGAATCATGATGTCCTATTCTACATACAGGGCTGGTACCCACTGTCAATTCGAGCCAAATATGAATTTCAGCGACTGGACCATCCCGATTTTATTTAGGCTAAAACCACTATTGTTTGTCCAGGCACATGATATTGATCTTGGTCTCTGATTCCTGCTCGATAAGCCGTTGGACTTCTCTCTAAATTGTAAAGGTCATCCTTACATATCTGGATAGGGGGATCCTATCCATGAGGTGATGGCATTTATGATTTCGGCGATAGCACCCACGCATGAACTGCATCGACAATATTCTGTCTATGTACGGGTAAGACCTTCGCCTCCTCATGTAAATGGTACACTGGCCAGTCAGCTTTGTTTCTTGGATCGCAATGAAATTAATATTCCCCCAATTTATATATAATTTCATAATTTCAATATTTTTGTTCAGAAATATCAGTTCTCGTGGGAGTCATTCCATATTCCATTTTCGATAACGTTTTAATTTTCTTTCACAGTCACAGTATTTTGACTTAGTTCCCATATAAAGGACCAGGCTTATTTCTGCTATTTAGATGGGTCTAGCCCAATTTTCAAGCGATATGGCTATCATTCGGTGTTAAGTCCTATTTCCTATTCTGAGGCAACAATTTACAATGACATTGCCTCCAGATAAAAATCAGATTTTAGGTATTTTTGATGCCCATTTTTCCAAATGTTGATCGAACGAAATAAGAGTCATTACTCACTTTTTTGCATGAAATCGTTTAAAAGAGCTGTTTTTATATCAGAACACACATTTCGCCCTCCTGTGTATCATTTCGAGTAATCGGACATACTTTCCGAATTATTTTCACAAATTAATCCGTTATAAAACTTGTAATCGGTTTTGGATTTGATTCGTTATTTTCTGAAAAATACTACCTTCAACAATTTTCTGTTGCATCAGACCTGCAGCATATATCTCTAATAATTGCCAGTGAAAGGCAAAAATTTCTATGCCACGCAGCAACCCTTTCCAACCATTACCATAATAGAATGTATTTAGAACTTACCTCCTGGAAAGATATGACAGATTTAATAAAAACTACATTTAAATGTCTGGCGAAGTGTCTGGGACACGGAATTTCGTTTTGCATTTTGTCGCATTGCATATTTATAACAGGAAAAAATAAAACATAACATATCAACTGGGAACATTTTTTTTCAAAATTTGATTTGAGTGTGGAGTGAAATTTTTAATTTCAAATTCATCTCCTGACAACAGCAAAAAATTGTTGCACATAAAACACATTTCCATACGATGGCAACAACAACAGCAACAAATAAAGAGTTGTAACTCACTACGTCTGGCATTTGTGCGATTCATATTTATGTGGCATGCAATTTGTTTGATGTTTATGAATAATTAACAATGTGGTCTGGTCTGGTCGGGTCTGGCCGATTTGTGTCTGGTGTTGTTGTCCCTATCTTTGTTGCAATCGTTTAGTGGTTGCTTTTAGCGACAGCCGCATTTCTAATATTGCCTTATGGGAATTATGAAAAATTGTTCAAAATTCGAATACAAATTTTTGTTTTGCAATTTTCATTTTTTGTTGTTGTTTTGTCTCCCTCCAAGCAAAAATTAATGTTATTTATCATACATGAGTGCACTTGAAATCCTTGGTAAGCGTTTGTAGACGACAATGGACCTTTAGTTGGCTGCCAGGCCTAGCCGACTGAGGCTCCTTTGAAGTTTGCCTAATTGGTTGAAAGGCTGGCGCTAAGAAGACAAACAACATAAATCACAAAAATATCTTTCCAGTATTGGCAACAATGCTACTCAATATGTCGTACGAACATTTCACAGATTATTGTTAATTATCTTTGAAATGTTTACAAATTATGAGAAAATTTAATGAGGTATTTATGAAAGGAAAAGAGACGAGGAAAAAGATAAGTTCATAGAGGAACCTATTTCAAATGCATTGTGCGATGTGAAATGTAGTCATTATATGATAAGGCACTAAAAGATATAGTATCAGACAGATACCTGAGGAATGAAGGAACAGCAGTGTAAATATCTTCTGGGTAGTGATGTTGCACGTATTGTTCCCAACTAGCGGGAATGACGATATTGGGGATACTAATTTCTACAAGCAATAATACGGTTCAATAGTAATGGAACCAAGCATGACGAGATCGTCTGATCGATATCTGATATCGAAAATTCTAATTATATTCACCGGAGTCCCCACAAAGTATATATGGGTGAATTTTTTTCTTGCCGTTTTCTCAATTTGTGACTAAGCCACTCATTTCGCGGCCTTCGTGCTAGAGTAAAAGTAGAAGCCTACAAAATGAGAAGTACGTCCATTACGAGTATGTATCGTTTTTCGCAAATTTATTTGCATCTACCTTTACATGCCGCTGGCTTTTTAAAGCTCGATTTTTAGTGTTTTGCTGAATTTTTCTTTTAATTTTAGGTTTGTTGTACGCGCAAGTACACAAGAAGTGATAATTATACCCTTCACCACACTGTGGTACAGGGTATTATGTCTTTGTGCATATGTTTGTAACAGGCAAAAGGAAACGAGATAGACACATGGTTCCTTTTGAGAATATGCATAGAATCACTTTTTAAGTCGATTTATACATGTCCGTCCGTCCGTCCGTCTGTCCGTCTGTCCGTCTGTTGGTGTTAAATTGTAAACAAAGTACAGGTCGAATTTATGATCCGAATTGGATGAAACTTGGCATAGGTCACTTATTCGGCCCAAGGACGAACCCTATTGAAATTGGGAAAAATCGGTTCAGATTTAGATATAGCTCCCATATATATATTTAACCGATTTAATGTAAACGGTCTCTATATATCTTTCGATTTGCACGAAATTTGGTACAGGCTAATCATTTAGGTCTAAAATGATGTCTGCCAAGTTTCGTGAAAATCGGTCCAGATTTAGATATAGCTCTCATATATAGTTTCGTCCGATTTCATGTAAATGGTGCCCCAAAGTCCCTATATATCTTTTGATTTGCACGAAATTTGGCACAACGTACTGAACTAAGCCTAGATTGATGTCTGCCAAGTTTCGAGAAAATCGGTCCAGATTTAGATATAGCTCACATATATATTTTCGTCCGATTTAATGTAAATGATCCACCAAAGTCCCTATATATCTTTAGATTTGCACGAAATTTAGCACATCGTATTCAATTAAGTCTAGAATGATGTGTGCTAAGTTTCGTGAAAATCGGTTCAGATTTAGATATAGCTCCCATATATAGTTTCGTCCGATTTCATGTAAATGGTGCCCCAAAGTCCCTATATATCTTTTGATTTGCACGAAATTTGGCACAACGTACTGAACTAAGCCTAGATTGATGTCTGCCAAGTTTCGAGAAAATCGGTCCAGATTTAGATATAGCTCCCATATATAGTTTCGTCCGATTTCATGTAAATGGTGCCCCAAAGTCCCTATATATCTTTGGATTTGCACGAAATTTGGCATGACGCACTGAATTGAGCCTAGAATGATGTCTGCCAAGTTTCGAAAAAATCGGTCCAGATTTAAATATAGCTCCCATATATAGTTTCGTCCGATTTCATGTAAATGTTGCCCCAAAGTCCCTATATATCTTTTGATTTGCACGAAATTTGGCACAACGTACTGAACTAAGCCTAGATTGATGTCTGCCAAGTTTCGAGAAAATCGGTCCAGATTTAGATATAGCTCCCATATATAATTTCGTCCGATTTCATGTAAATGGTGCCCCAAAGTCCCTATATATCTTTTGATTTGCACGAAATTTGGCACAACGTACTGAACTAAGCCTAGATTGATGTCTGCCAAGTTTCGAGAAAATCGGTGCAGATTTAGATATAGCTCCCATATATAGTTTCGTCCGATTTCATGTAAATGGTGCCCCCAAAGTCCCTATATTTCTTTCGATTTGCACGAAATTTGGCATGACGCACTGAATTGAGCCTAGAATGATGTCTGCCAAGTTTCGGTCCAGATTTAGATATAGCTCCCATATATTTTCGTCCGATTTCATGTAAATTGTGCCCCAAAGTCCCTATATATTTTTCGATTTGCACGAAATTTGGCACAACGTACTTAATTGAGCCTGGAATGATGTCTGCCAAGTTTCATGAAAATCGTACCTGATCTAGATATAGCTCCCATATATAGTTTCGTCCGATTTCATTTAAATGGTGCACCTAAGTCCTTATATATCCTTCGATTCACATTATCACATATATTATTTCATCCAATTTCATGTCAATAGTCCTGTTTAATATACCCATAGTGGTGAAGGGTATCATATAGTCGGCCCCGTCCGTCTTTACTACTTTCCTTACTGGTTTTTATATATGTATGTCAATTTTTCGTTGAAATTTGGGTGAAATAGAAGAATAACCCCAACACTTTTTCTTGTATAAAAATTTAAAATTAGCTTCAAACTAAAAACAAATAAATTTCCTCAATATCGCGTTTTGTTGTCGCTGTAATTTACAAACCGCTACACAGACTTGTGTGATTTTGGTATCATTGGCATTATTGCCAATAGATATTCCTTCTGTCCGTCTGTTGAAACCATGATAGAGATCGTAATATTTAAGATAGGGTTCTGGAATTTTTGTAACGTGTCTACAACCGATGTGGCTGTAATTTAGTATTTTGGGTTCTCAGTGAATAACACATATATGTACCAAAAATTATTAATATTGACCCAAGTTTCAGGGTAGCCCACATATAACGGTACTCCCCAATACTCGGTATTTTGCAATTTTTAGACAGGTTTTTCAACCGAATTGACTGTAATTTGGTAGTTTGGGTTTTCATTGTGTAGCAGATCTCCGTACTTTTTTTAATATTGACCTACGTTAAAAGGTAACCCCTATATTATGGTAACCCACAATATAAGGATTTTTGACACATTTTTCAATCAAACTGATTGTAATTTGGAATTTTTGGTTCTCATAATGGTATCTCCATACTAAAAACCAACAATTAAAGTTCAAAAGTCGGACTGGGCCTATTATATAATACCCTTCACCGCTTTAGTCACATATAAGACATGTCAATATGTACAATATTTTGTAGATAGAGCAGACATTACAGGAGAAACATTGAAATGGAATCGGGCAAAATTAAATTTGTTATCCAATAGTAATACCAGTAAGGAAAAATTTATCCAAATCAAAAAATATATTCGGAGTTTGGTGCACCATTTACATGAAATGGGACGAAATATATATATATATATATAAATATATATATGGCTCTAAATCTGAACCGATTCTCACGAAACTTGCACACGTCATTTCGATTTTCACGAAACGTACGCTATGCCAAATTTCGCGCAAATCGAAGGATATATAGGATCTTTGTTGCACCATTTACATTAAATCGGACGAAAATATATATGGGGGTTATATCTAAATCTGAACCGATTTCTACGAAACCTAGGACACATCATTCTAGCTTAATTCACATCATTCTAGGCTTACTTAATAAATGCGGTCTGTACTTTGTTAACAATTTAACATGAACAGACAGACATGGACGGACATGCATAAATCGTCTTAGAAAGTGGTTCTATGTATATTTATGCTTTGGACCTAATACAGTACGCTGTGCAAACTTTTTTCTCAATCGGACAAACCTTGGCAGTTTGGTTCACCATTTTCATATAATCGGACGAAATTATATAGGGGAGCTAAAAACTGTTAGCATTATATCAAGACTTCGCATGCATCAATATGGACCTAATTCAATACGCAGTGCAAAATTCTGTCTCAATTGGATAAATATTGGAAGTTTGGTGCACCATTATTATAAAATCGAACGAAAATATATATTGGAGTTATATTTAAATCTGAACCGATTTCAATAGGTTGTACTATGCAAAATTTCGTTTAAATCAGATCATAAATGCGACCTGTACTCTGCTCACAAAAATACATGTACGGACGAACAGACATGCATAAATCGACTCAGAAAGTGATTCTATGCATATTCTCAAAATTATATATGCACAAAGTCATAATACCTTGTACCACGGAGTGATAATGGGTATAATTATTAATATTGACATAAGTCGGTATTTTGAGAATTTTGGATATGTGTTTCAACCGAATTGATCGCCGCGTTATTATTTTGATTATTTCAATCCTATTTGTCTTATGTATTTTTTTTTTGGTATGTTCAAGTCCTCTCATAACATTGGTTTTCACCTAGGAGCCCCCATTAAATTTAGGGTATAAAAATTTCGGCCGAGCCCAACTTAACATCGTGTTTCCTTGTTTATAGAATCGCCTTATCAGTAACATTTTATCTAATTCTAGGTAGAAACTCATATTAATGGGTCATCAACGATTTTCAAATGGTTTGCAACATATGTAACAATTGCTTTATAAATGGATATTCAATGTTACCTAGGTGAAAATTACATCCACTTCGGTTGGATAATGCGTACAGGACTATATAAATAAATAAAATGGAGCTGGACCTTCACATTGTGATTTTGCCTTTTTTTGGGAATCATGGACTTATATATGATTTTTTAAGGAACCATGGTCCCAGAATACCAAATTACAGTCACTTCGGTTGTACCTTTACACAGGCTGGACATTTATATAGGAGCTATAAAAAATGTATACCATTTTTGATCCTTCTTAGTAGGAATATTTAACACCCAATGAGAACCCAAATTATCAAATCAGATTCTATTCGATTTGAGAATCGCAGCCAAAACGCCGAATAATTATTGCCTCCTAAAAATAAGTTATATGGTAAATTGGGATAGACCGTTATTTGAAAGCTCCATCTTAAACATAGCGAGCTCTATTGTGATTTCGGCAGACAGACGGACATGGCTAAATCTTTCTAAGATTGGAGGGAATAACAAACGGCAAAGTTATTATCAAAACGTGGGTTGACATATATTTAGAGTTTCAAGGCAAACTCTTCTAAGTGTTGCATCAATCTGTTCGCAGAATTGTATTCCTATATCATATTTGTTGCTACAAATCGACATGAGAGTAATAGAGTATAAAAATAAAGTTTCTAATACATAAAGTTTCTAATACATATCAAAAATTCTTCAAATTCCCATTATTTTTGTTTCAACTGAATTATAAAATTCTTATCACGAAATCTTTAATATTTACAATAAATCCTTAATAACTTTTCAATTATCGTATGATTCAACAAAGCAGCAACACACTCCCTTCTACACAAACACCAGTGGAATTGGCAGTCGTATCAAGTTTATCTATAAATTTTGCTAACACCCAAACAATTACTTACAACTTAGTGACCAACAACATGCAACATTCAACTGCTTATTTGGGGGGAAGTTATAAAGAAAAACCCAAACCAACAACTCACCCACACACATACACACAAATCCATTGAGGCTCATAATTTTCAACTTTTGTTATGGCTTATGGACAATCAGTCCATCATATGGGTTTGTACAGCCAGCCATAAGCCATGAAAAAAAGAAAAGTGTTCGCAAAAAAGAAAAATCCCCCAATAATAATAAAACAATAAACCATAAATACTGATACTACCGATAAATTAGTGGACTCAGTATTTGGTAAATATGAACAGAGAATAGCAAATATCAAATATGTGGATGGATAAACAAAGGGACAGAAGTTGCATGCCAAAATTATTGAGTGTCTATTTTGGGTGGGTGGTTGTATGTGTGTGCAAACGTATGCGAGGAAAAAACCTACATCAATTTTGCAAAACCCCCCCATTCAATTCATATCATATTCCAATCAGCAAAAGTCATAAAACCAACTGGTCAAGTTTAAGAAACATGGAAAATCTATCGAAAAATAATAATTTTTCATGGCTTTATATTTTCGTCTGTGTGTTGTGTTTGTTTTGTTGTTGGTGCCTTTATAAGCTTTTGTATCTTAGTTTGTTGCATAGCATTTTTGCTGTGTCTTTTGGTAAAGTGCCAAAATAAATATCAATCGAGGTATTTTCATAAAAGTCAGACGATTTACTGGCACAGTGGGTATCTAGTAAAACAACAGTGCCTGTAAATCAGTGAAGGTACAGATAAATATTTCTATGTTAATCCTCAAAATATTTTTACTATAATGGAAATTCTCAGTATTTTTTTCTTAATAAAACTTAAAATACATTTTTACACCCTCCACCATAGTATGGAGGGTATATTAGTTTTGTTTTTCCGTTTGTAACACATCGAAATAATCATTTCCGACCCTATAAAGCATATATATTCTTGATCAGGGATCTAAGCATGTCCGTATGTCCGTCTGTCTGTTGTAATCACTCTAGCGTCTAAACGAATTGAGATTGAACGCCAAAATTTTGCATAGAGTCGCCTTTTGTCTGCAGGCAGGTTAAGTTCGATGAAGGGCTATATCGGTCCACGTTTAGGCATAGCTCCCATATAAGGGTACCCCAAATTTTCAGTATTTCGGGGTTCTTGAGCGCATTTTTCAACCGAATTTGGTAAAATAGGTTCTTTTTAGATACCAAATTTCTCCACCAAAAATTATAAATATAGGTCCACTTTTTCTGGCAGCCCCCATAGAACGGTACCTCCTAATTTTCAGTTTTTAGGGGGGTTTTGAACGGATTTTTTCACCGAATTGGCTGTAATTTAGTACTTTGAGTTCTTATTGAGTATAAAAGTCTCCACAAAAAATTGTAAATATAGGTCCATTTTTTCGGGTAGTCCCCATATAAGGGCAACCTCTAATTTTCGGTATTTTGGGGTTCTTGAGCACGGTCTTCAACCGAATTCGCTGTAATTTGGTATTTTGTAGTCGTATATGGTAACAAATCTTCCTACCAAAAATTATTAATATTCACCCCCTTTTATGGATAGTCCCCATATAACCCTTTTTTTTATTTTTAAATAGTTAGCTGATTTTTTCCGTGTATTGGGGTTATCCCATATGGCTGTATTCCATAGTAGGGGGATATTCGGTATACGAAATTTTCAGTTCATACCCCTCATAATATGGAATTCTAAAACGATTTAGTTGATTTAACCATATGTTGTAATAATTTTTCTCTCGGAGGATATCGACATAAAAACTAAAACGAGAGGTTTGAGAATGAACTGTATCGACCCGCTTAGTTCGGCCGGGCCGAACTTTGGATACCCTCCACCATAGAAATACTGACAATTTTTTGAAATGAAAACATAGGGAACATACTTATAACGATAATTCTTTCAATCGATTGTTGTAAACCAAATAGAAAATTCACCAATTTCAGTGGGGGTTTTCCTAAAATCTCAAAACTCTAAAATGTTGACATATATTATCAACGCATGGTACTTTGAAACATGTGTATAAAATCCTGAAAATACTCCAATTTAAAGGGCAATATTATATATGAGGCACACTAAAGCGGGACCAATATTGACAACATTGTGTAGATATTAGCAACAACTTGGTGTTTTCATTATATATGGGGTTAGGCCTAATTAAGGACCGATGTAACTCAAGTTCCAAGCTAATATTTTAGTTTTCAATCCCAATACCGTTCATCACGCTAAATATTAAATAGGTAGGATGTTTTATATAGGACCTGTTCCTAAATGCGGGTCGATACAGTTCATTCTCAAACCTCACGTTTTAGTTTTTATGTCGATATCCTCCGAGATAAAATTTTGGCGCTCTATCTCAATTCGTTTAGACGCTAGAGTGATTACAACAGACAGACGGACTTAGATCGTCATAGAATTTTACGCTGATCAAGAATATATATACTTTATAGGGTCGGAAATGATTATTTCGATGCGTTACAAACGGAAAAACAAAACTAAACCCTTCATACTATGGTGGAGGGTATAAAAGGAAATGGTTCCGATACTGTATCAGCCTATCATTGTGCAATGTTATTGTCGTAACATTGCCCAGAAGCTAAAAATCTATCATAAAACAATTTCAAACCATTTACAATTGACCAGAAACGGCCAGAATTGGTCAACAGGAGAGGTGTCGTGTTCCACCAGGACAACGCTAGGCCACACACATCTACAGTGACTCGCCAGAATGGGGAGCTTGGTTGGGAAGTTTTAATGCATCCGCCATACAGTCCGGAATTGGCACCAAGCGATTATCATATTTTTCTTGCATTGCAAAATTATGAAAATCGACTACTAGAGTTTTTTGCAAATAGAGAGCAGGACTTCTATGAGAGAGGCATTATGAACTTACCTTTAAAATGGCAACGAATCATACAACAAAACGGTGCATATTTGGCACAAATAGTTCATATACAAATAATGGATTTCTTTTTCCCCAAACTAATATATTATTGATTGATGAATAATGAGCGGGATCATAATATAGGGTATGTATCAAACATGATTTTTCCATAAATATCAAAATCCCAAAACGAGGACCGAGGACCATTTTACACAATAAATCAGTTTACTATTTTAATATAAAAGCGGTAGTACCCATATACTACCCATATACTATACTGAATTGTTTTTCTTTTAGGATGGTGCAAATAAGTGAACAGTTGGTGAAATACTGTAAGTAAATCTGAAAGATGTTTCATATTTCAATGAATTTTAATTTTGTTGTTTCTTTACAGATGATGTTAAAATGAAGAGAATCATTACACCAACTTCTCAGGCAATGCGCTTATTTACAAATTATAAGGAATGGCGGACACGATAACTCAAAAACTAATAATCCAATGGGTTCCAAACGTTTCTCTGGGAGTGTATAGCTTTCTGGGAGTATATGAAGAACGACATTTTCGATGATATATCATGTGTTTAGACATGAATGACAATTCTATAAATTTCGTCAACGTTTAATCAACGAAATTGCCATGCAAGAGAATAGTTTCTTCTGGGAAGTTTTGAAATACATACACATATGTTAAGTTACAAGTCGTCAAAATAATGTATGCTCATTTGCCAGCCGGTTGAAGGCGTAAACCTCGTCATCATCCAATTGAAATAACAGTTTATCTCTTTCCAATTAACGTCACATTTTAGTAATCAAACCCACTGTTCCTCTACTATCTTATTTCACTATAAGCTCCTTCAATATCTTTTATAACAATATTTTTCTACTTGTTTTCTATTTTTTTTTTTTTTCAATAAAAAGAAAATCCTTTTTTTTCTTTCGAAAAGGATAATATTTTCTATATTGTTTTTGTCCAAGCTAACAAAAAAATCAACAAACATATATCAAATATTACACAAGGGGTTATCATGCAAAATGAACCGTGGCAAAGGAAAGGAAAAACAAACTTAGTTTTATTGTTTATGCTTCCTTAGAGAACCGAAGGATACTGGCCTCTAGAAACAAAAGACATAAAATTATACTCTAGCACCGCACTCTCCCCTGTCGAACATTATCATTGATTCGTGAGCACAAACAATTTAAGTTTCTGGTTTTAGTTATGAAAAGAGATTTTCTTATTTATGCTGACCTTTAGTAATTCCTGTGCGGACAAAACACAGACAACAAATTAAAGAAGGTTGATTCCGTTGCGATTTTCTTCTTTTATCTATTCATACTGGGTTTATATGATATTATGACTGTTTCACTACGAGGTGAATGTTCTCAATCTGTCCATGGAATGCATAAGTTTTATTTTACGACCATAACTGACAACTTCATTTGCCCTTTGAAAAAAGAAAAGAAGAACGTGATTGTTGAGGGGGTTGGAGAAAGTAGTTTGCTAAATTTAGCATAGCTGACTTTTATGCATATTCCCGTGATGGTCATAAACTCAATATGTGACCATAACTTATATGTTTGTGTGGGGTTTGCATGTTCATATATACAAATTGTTACAAGAATTCATAAAATTTTATTTATATGAAGAAATGAAATTGTGCTCTTTGTTTGCTTTCAAATGAAGTGTTAAGAATTTGCGGTATATGAACATGTAATGTGTTGTTTGGTCAACCTTTTGGGAATTGAATTTGTGAAGTGAAATAATGAGCGAAGGAAAATTTAAATTATTTAATGTGTATAGACAATTCCATTTTCCGAAACTTAAAGGAAAAATGATGGAATAAATATGGAGTCATAACATATTTCACTTGTGGTTTGTCTGTATTTTTTCATATTAGAGAATATACTATGCCGTTAAGTTTTTTCTATGAATTCCTTCCATGTATTTGATTGCGATGGAACCACATCGGTGTTCTCTGGGCTCGAAATATGTGCGCAGAGAACACTAAATTAGTTCTGCCAAGTCCACCACGTGAAAAGATGATACGCCTGCTTTATTGACGCATGACGTTGAAGGGCCGTCTGAATCTGGTAAAGATAGTTATCGATCAATAAATAACGGTTTTTTTTGATCAGATATTTATGATGAACCCTTCACATATCTTTCATATTTCGGAAACCAGAAAGGAAAGTAGTAAAGTAGGATGGGGCCGACTATTTTATACCCTTCACCACTTTGGGTATATTCAACAGATGGAATCCTAACAGACGTCGCATTTTTGAAGGGCCATTAACATGAAAATAAACAATAAATTCTTACAATGGGACAAAATTATGTAAATACATTTTAAGAAAAAAAAATATAGAAATCTAAACCGATTTCATCGAAACTTGTCACATGTTAGTTTACACTTATTTCAATATGTTTTGTGCATTCGCCCACATTTTGAGTTCTTCAATTACTTATAAATACAAACTTCGTGCAAATCGAAGGATATATACGGACTTTGGTGCACCATTTACATAAAATCGGACGAAAATATATATGGGAGCTACAACTAAATCTGAACCGATTTTAACGAAATTTAACACACATCTTTCTAGACTTAATTAAGTACGCTATGCCAAATCTAAATCTAAACCGATTTTTTCAAATTTCAATAGGGTTCGTCCTTGGGCCAAATAAGCGACTTGTGCCAAATTTCATCCAAATCGGATCAGAAATGCGAGTTGTACTTTACAATTTAACATCTACAGACGGATAGACGGACGGACGGACATGGATAAATCGACTCAGAAAGTGATTCTATGCATATTCTCAAAAGGAACCATGTGTCTATCTCGTTTCCTTTTGCCTGTTACAAGCATATGCACAAAGACATAATACCCTGTAACACAGTGTGGTGAAGGGTATAAAAATTGCTATATGAAGAGTTGCCTATATCGGTTCCTTAATTTTTCTGTATTTTGGGGATTTTTAAAACGTTTTCAAATAATTTGGCTGTAATTTGGTACTTTGGATGTTCAATGGGTAGACATGTTATCAATATTTGACCACCCCACATTTTTGGTATTTTGGGAGTTTTTTGGCACGTTTTTCAAGCGAACATGTTTCGTGGTAGCATGTTCGATAAGCTCAATAACCCTGTGCGAAAACGATCGTGGTCAAAGAACGGTGAAGTAACTCAAACGGTGGCAAAACCAGGACTAACGGCCAAGAAGGTTTTGCTATGCATTTGGTGGGACTGGAAGGGGACTATTTATTATGAGTTTCTTCCATATGGCCAAATGCTTAATTCTGATCTCTACTGTCGACAACTTGACCGTTTGAAGATAGCAATTGACCAGAAACGGCCAGAATTGGCCAACAGGAGAGGTGTCGTATTTCACCGGAACAACACACACACACATCTATAGTGATTCGCCAGAAACTTCGGGAGCTTGCTTGGGAAATTTTCATGCATCCACCATACAGTCCGGACTTGGCACCAAACGATTATCATGTATTTCTTGCAGTGCAAAATTTCTTCAATGACAAATTGGTATCTTGGGAGGATTGTGAAAATCGACTGCTGGAGTTTTTTGTAAATACAGATCAGGGCTTCTATGAGAGAAGCATTATAGCCAAATCGGACATTACGAAGCATGTTAAATAAAATTCATATAAAAATAATTTGGTATTTTGGGGATATTTTTCAACCGAATTGATTGCAATGTGATTATGGATGTACACGTTATGGTCATATCACAGCCGTGCAGGGTATTATGTCTGCGTACATATGTTTGGTACAACATTTCCAACTGAAGCGGCTGTAGTCAGGTATTCTGAGTTTTTGGAGGTTAAAGTCCTTTTTTCGCAGAAAGTATATAGGTGTATTTTTTATATGGACTCTATACAGTGGCCATACAACTTGGCATTTCAGGTTCTCGGAATATAAAATCTTTTTGGCAGCCAATTATCAAAGTCCCATTTAGACAGTTTCCTTTGCCAAGTAGCATTCTGGGTGTTCGAGGACAATATATCTATTGCCAGAAATTGTTAATATAGGTACGTCCTCGTTGCGGCACAACCTTCATACAACGATATCTCTACCTGGATGACAGTAAATTGGATTTAGGTGTTTTGGCTGCGACAAAAAAACTTATTCGCAGTCATAGTTTAAAGTAGGTTAATTTTTTACATAATAATAATCCACATTATAATGTCCCGCTCTTTGAGTATTTTAGAGAATAACAACCTCTCATATATACGGGAGCTATAGAGTTTGTCCTTGGATGAAATAAATAAGTGGGCCATATCAAATTTCAAATTTCCGCTCTTTTAGTATTTTAGAGAATAACAACCTATCATATATACGGGAGCTATAGAGTTTATCCTTGGATGAAATAAATGAGCCATATGAAATTTTATCCAATTTGAAACAAAATTGCAACCTGCACTTTGTTTACAATAATATATGGAGAGACACCCGGACGGACAGCCGTAATTAGACTCACAAAGTGATCCTATGCATATTCTCAAAAGTTACTATGGATCTAATAAGAGTATACCAGAAAGTCATGACGGGTATAAAAAACGTATGGACATAGGCCGCAAATATGGGAAGCCCACAATTAATATTCCCCAAAATTGGCATATTTTGGTCGACTCTATTATATTAAAGTAATAACGTAGCAGAGCTTGATACTAATCTGCGCTTGTATATAGTCTCCATAATACCACAACGATTTATATTTCTAAATTGAGACTATCAATACAACCCCTTCCCATTTCATCTTACTTTTGCCACAATATTGACTTCATAAAATAACAAAATATAAAACAAACAATAATTCAAAACAAAGAAAAAACATACATACATACCTACATATCCATATATACACATCTAAATATATCATACCCCCCAAACACTTTTCACTGTTGTCTAGCCCTATTAATCATTTTAATGTTTGGCTAAATGTGCGAGGCACAAAACACAGCACCAGACGAATTCTTTACTAAATCATTTAGCAGCTATGCTTATGGACGACGGATAAGAAAAATTACACTGAAAGTCTGTCATAATTCCCCCGCCACAGAGAAACGTCATCAGGCACATTTGTCTAATGGTGGGCCACACACGCACCCATCGTCCGCCACCAAACAACGAAAAAAACGAAAACACGAAGTGTGGAAAGAGTTGGATGGCGTCTTATACAAAACATCCCCAGCAAATGTTTTGGTCCACAATGGAATGGAAGTTAGGGGCTGCCCGACTAGTAGCTATAGATTCCCACACGATTTCCACGCACTAAGAGAGGAGTGAAATTGTTTTTGGTTAGACGACAAGTGTATTTATGTTATGATTTTAATGATGTTAATGATATTTGTTCTTGATGGCAGGCACTTGACTAGGTTGTTCATTTGACGGTTAGTGGTGATCATCATCATCATTAGCCTAAGTTGTATACAAAAAACAACAACAGCACCAATAATCAAATATAGTCCCAGCATATTATCATTATCAGCATTGGCGCATGGAGCATTTTCAACGCCTTAATTAATTTGTAATTTGTTCCTTAAATTTTCACACTCGTCAATTTTCCTTTTCGTTCTGCCTGTTTGTGGGTTGTTTATGAGATTGGGTAGTTTGTTTGGTGCCAACATGTTTTCCATGTTGTAATGCTCGAAAGTGAACTGATGATATTTAATAAAGTGTTTTTTAAACGCTTTCAAATTTATGTAATGTTCAGACGTTAGACGTCTCACACCAAACGAAACCAAAACAATTCAGACCACATATTTAGACCAGCGATATGCTTAGGCATTGGCCTAGAACTCTGAAGAACTGAATATATATTTGCCATAAATTAATTGAGTTGTATGCCATGTCTTGACATTAATTGATATTGTTTGGATTCGATGGCATCACAAAAGAAATTAGGTGAAATCAAATTGTGGTGAATTATTGTCTAGGTGGCGACTATTTAGTTGAACGATAAGAATAACAAAACCAACAACAATATGCACAACATGTTAATATAAAGCACTGGAATGATATGGGAGCTATGTTTGTGAATTGGCATTCTTGTAGTTTACTAGAATTTTTCTTGTTACATACCTAGCGTCATTTATTTCAATATTTATCTAAAATTCTGCCAACTGAATGGCGTTGTAGTTGCATTTCCACAAAAGCTGTATTGTAGCGGTTTGGTGGGTATGAGTTGTCAGTTCTTGTTTGATATTTATACCCTTCACCACACTGTGGTACAGGGTAGGGGAGACTGGGGCACCTTCGGCAATCGCGTTTTCGATATGAAGCTCTCACCGTACATCACTAGTTTCGATACATAGGTATCGAAATAAATAACTGACACAAAGTTTGAAATTTCTAGCTAATAAACTTATTTAGATACATGGGTTTTTATATTTTTATTGATGTTTCTGTAATATTTCAATTCCATTTCGTAAGTATTTCGCGTATAAAACTTTTTAAATTTTTAAGACAATATTATAAAAAATGGGTAACTACAATGTGTATTATTATGGAAATATTTAAAAAGATAATGTTTTTACAAAACTGATCGAACAAATGAAAAAAACTATAAAACGTACCTTCGGGGTACATTCGGCATTTTAAAGTGGGACACATTCGGCCATATACAGATTGTGCAATATTATTTCCTTAAAATGTTTTTGAGTTTGTCTTTAAAACTAATCATTTAATATGGTTCGAAATTGCATATATAAGATCAAACGTACTTGTATTGACGAAAATGCGATAGAAAACCCTTATTTCTGATGGTGTGTGCGAGCTTGAGATGTAAAACCAAATAGATCCTTTAGAGGATCAGAATTTCAACCAGACTGATAGCGATGACAATTACCCGGCTATGACTATGTTGCCGAATGTGCCCCATCAAATGCCGAAGCTACCCCGGGTTGGGGCACATTCGGCGAATTTGACTTTTTTTACAAAACTGTAAAATTTTTTAACTAATACTATTTTTTTACATCTTTTTGGTACTATTTTTTATAATTAAGTGTCTGAGGACAATAATCAGCCATAAAGTTGTTATATATGTTGAATAAGTACTGAGATATTGAGCTCTAAAAAAAAGTGCCGAAGGTGCCCCAGTCTCCCCTACTATGTCTTTGTGCATATGTTTGTAACAGGCAAAAGGAAACGAGATAGACAAATGGTTCCTTGTGAGAATATTCATAGAATCACTTTCTGAGTCGATTTATGCATGTCCGTCTGTCCGTCCGTCCGTCTGAAGATGTTAAATTGTAAACAAAGTACAGGTCGCATTTGTGATCCGATTTAGATGAAATTTGGCGCAAGTCACTTATTTGGCCCAAGGACGAGCCCTATTGAAATTGGGAAAAATCGGTTCAGATTTAGATATAGCTCCCATATATATTTTCGTCCGATTTAAGGTAAATGGGGCACCAAAGTCCCTATATATCATTCGATTTGCACGAAATTTGGCATAGAGTACTGAATTAGGTCCAGAATGATGTGTGCTAAGTTTCGTGAAAATCAGTTCAGATTTAGAAATAGCTCCCATATATAGTTTTGTCCGATTTTATGTAAATGGTGCACCAACGTGCCTATATACCTTTCGACTTGCATGAAATTTGGCACAGCGTACTGAATTAAGTCTAGAATAATGTGTGCTAAGTTTCGTGAAAATCGGTTCAGATTTAGATATAGCTCACATATATTTTCGTCCGATTTAAGGTAAATAGGGCACCCTATATCTTTCGATTTGCACGCAATTTGGCATAAAGTACTGAATTAGGTAAAGAATGACGTGTGCCAAGTTTCGAGAAAATTGGGTCAGATTTATATATAGCTCCCATATGTATTTTCGTCCGCTTTAAGATAAATGGGTCTCCAAAGTCCCTATATATAATTCGATTTGCACGAAATTTGACATAGGGTACTGAATTGAGTCCAGAATGATGTGTGCTAAGTTTTGCAAATCTGTATCTGACCAAAATTTTGTATAGGTTGGAGAATGATATGTTTAATTTCATGTTAATGGTCCTTCAAAAATGCGACGTCTGTTAGGATTCCATCTATTGGATATACCCAAAGTGGTGAAGGGTATCATATAGTCGGCCCCGTCCGACTTTACTACATTCCTTACTGTTTTTTTTTGGACGAAATAGACATCTGTTAGGACACATCTTTGGAATATACCAAAAGTGTTGAAGAGTTACATATGGTCGGTCCCGTCCGAGTTTACTACTTTTCTTACTGGTTTTACATTTATAGTTTTATTTTTCCACCGAAAGTCGTAAAGTGCCCATATATCTCTTACAGCTCTGGTACACAAAAAACACAATTCGTACTTCATTACAAAATTAATATCCACCCTATAATTTCTTTAGTCAGTTTGAAACTCATTCTGGGTCGGAATATAATTTCGTATGTCTTTCTTTTAAAATCAGGATGGAACATATCTTGATACCACTCTTTGGTATAGTCACAAATGTGCATCGTGTTTAAGTTTGAAAAACATATTCGAAATCAAATAACAAGTTAGGAGTTTGAGATTAACTAATGTAGTTGGTGATATTTTTTGTGACAGTTATGGAGTGACAGTTTTGGTTATCATGTGGCATTCCAGGATATTTGAGAGTGATAAATACCTTTGAAGGTCCAGCATTCCGAATTTTAAACATTTTTAGCCACGTCTTTGTGGGTATAAAACCTTATAATATAGGTCAAAGTAGGTCTACGTTTTAGTATGATCCTCACAAAACTGTATCGCCCCTTTTCGGCATTTTAAATATTTCAGACGTATTAACCGACAGAAGTGGTTTCAATTTGGCTCTGTAAAGTTGTGTGTCGAAAAACTTCGTCCTATAAAATTTTCAATATAAGTCCACCTTTGACTTAGCCTCCAAATATGGCCCTAGGACATAAATATTTCTGTTCGGCAGAACTTTATCTCTTTTGTAATTGCTTACCTTACTTATGATATGATTTTCAGTTTGCAACTGGAACTGTTTCCTTTCCCGTTTACCACAACAGCCTTTATTTCTAAACTCAAGCGACATTCGAATGTCAGCGACAGAGATTCACTTGGACGCAGGCACATACATATAAATTGAAATAATTTCAATTTTTCTTACAAGATTCTTCCATTTTACTGCACTTGTTCGACAAGTTTACGTGTAGGAGTTCATGGTCAGATATGTATCCAATCAATTTATGTTATTTGAATGGAGCACAGGAAAAATATTTTAGGAAGTGGGTAACAAAAATGATCTTTTTGCAAAAAAATCACATTTAAAGTCATAAATGTGAATCGGGTTTTAGTTTGGAAAACATTTTCAAAAGCACGTTAGGAGTTTGAAATTAGCTAATGTATATGGTGATATTTTATTTTGAATACGGAGACAGTTATGGAGTACATTTTTTATAAGAAGTACGGTTCTAGTTGCAAAACAAATGTCTTATGGTTACTTTATTTGAATATTACGTTCCAATATTAATCTACAGTCATACCATAAATCACTTCTCTTTGCGATTACCGGAAACAGTTGTCTTAAAATTTGCATCAAATCATTTAAAAAATATAATTAAAAGATGTGATCCCCTATTTTATTATCTTTATTGGTATGCTTTTTTTTTTTGCATCCACTGATGCTGACCATTCTTGATCATCGTCGTTCAATATGTTTGTCATCATTGACAATGTCATTGCTGTAGAGAGACAAAAGCATAACGAACAACATCCTCAGACATTGTCGTAGTCGCTGTCGCAGACGTCGTCATCATCATCATCGTCATCCTCATCTCCATCAGCAGCAATATCAGTAGCGAGTATTACACAAACGTTAACAAAACCAGAGTAGATTTTAAAATCAAGATAAAAACAACAAAATAAAATTAACTTTGCATACCAAACATATAAGTCAAACTAAATAAACTATTGTTGATTGCGTTTGCAACATGTTGCACACACACACACAATGCAACAAACACACACTCGTGTAGTTAATATGTACGTTGTTCACATATGATAAAAATACACGCGCTCATAGCAATCAGCATTGTTATGAGGATCACATACTGGCTATGAATAATAGGATCCACCGGATTACCAGTTCTGACTATGCTAAGTGATTGTTTAAAGTTTATGTAGCTCTAAGAGTATAATCTCTTCGATATGTGGAACATGAATCCACTTTCAAATTTATCAATTGTCATATCCTATGTATCTGAATCGGATTATGAATCAATTATCGCGAAATTTTGGACGTTCCTTCACCACACTGTGGTACAGGGTATTTTGTTTACCTGATTATGAAGTTATCGTATAGTACACAAACAAACATTTATAGTTAACATTTAGGGGCTGAAATGGAACAAGAACTGTATTTTTGTCTGTTTTTCTGGTCGTTCTGGAGACTACAATTATGACCCGAACACCACTAATGAATGTATGTCCATATTGAGCGGGTGAAATGGGCCCAAACATTTGTGTGAACATGAAAAAAATTTGTATTCTAAAGCGTATATATTTACTACTAGAGTACATAGACCCGAGAAGTTTACACTATATCCAAGAGGAGTGGTTGACCTTTATATTGGTTTATGTTCAATTATATTGGAGTATGATCTCCGATGTGGGAGTACGGGGGTGGCTATGAAATTTTGAATGAGGTTCTGAACGGCGCCTATAATTTTCCATGAAACTGTAGTTTTGTTTGGCTCTAGTCGCCACAATTATCAGCACAACATAAAAAATAATGAAGATCTATATTTAACGGATCAAAGCAAGTAAAACTTTTTTTTTGCGTAAAATAACCAAACTTGAATATTATGAAGTAGGGGAAACTGGGGACCATTCGGCACTTTTTTGAGGCCTATATCTCAGTGCTTATTCAACAGATATAAAAAACTTTATGGCTGATTATTGTCCTCTGATACTTAATTATATTTTTTAGTTAAAAATGTTTACAGTTTTGTAAGAAAAGTCAAATTTGCCGAATGTACCCTACCCGGGGTAGCTTTGGCATTTGATGGGGCATATTTGGCACCATAGTCATAGAATGGTAATTATCACCGCTATCAGTCTGGTTGAAATTCAGAGCCTCTAAAGGTTATATTTTATTTTAATATGAGACTCAATGTATCACTTTTATGGCTTTATTTTCTAGCGGCGGACGTCAGTCAGTCTTAAAATAATGCCTAAAAATACTAAAAAGTAAATTTAAGGGGACCCCCCATTCTCGGGGTCAAAATTTTTGTTGATATAATTCGAATCTAAACTGATTAAAGAATGTCTCTACAAAATTTCAAGTGAAAATCTCAAGAACTCTTGAAGATATAGCCGATTTATTGTGTCAGCATCAAGTGACGGCTGAAGGGCTTCTCAAACTTTACACGCGTTTTTCTCTAAACATTTTTTTGCTAATGGCGGGCACGATAACTCAAAAACTAATATTCCAATCGGTTCCAAATTTTGCAATGTTTCTCTGGGACTGTATAGCTCTCGTATGAACTAGGATAAAGCCAATCGGTGAAGATCTTCCTTATTTTTTAACTTGGTTTTTGGTAAAAAATTGGCGATTTTCCAAATTTTTTTTTCAAAGGTCCACCATTTTGTTAATTTTAGAGCGAAGTCAATAATTCATACGAGAGCCAGACATGTACTCTTTCTAACACCGTTGGAATTTTCGGATTCCGATGTTCCAGTGAGGAGTTATCATGCCCGCCATCAAAAATAAAGACTTTTCTTTAATTACAAAAAAAAAACAATAACAAAAATTTTTTGTAAATTATTTTTCTTCTCTTTTAAATCTTTAATTAAATATGCGCAAAGTTTCCAAGCCACGTTCCAAGATTTTGTTTTCTACTTGGTCTTTCCATCTAATTCGTGTCCTTCCCCTTCTACGTTAACCATCAGTAGGCTCGTTTTTATATGCCTTTTGAGCTGGGGCATTCTCATTCATCCGATGATGTCATTGACCATTGCCTTCAATCGTTCACACAGCACACTGGATAGCACTTTATATGCGATGGGAAGGAGACTTATTCCTCTATAGTTGGCACATATCGTCTTGTCTCCTTTTTTGTGCACGGGGCACAGAATGCTGAGGTTTCAATCATTGGGCATGCATTCATCTAGCCAAATTGTAGTAATCAGCTGATGCATGCTCCTGACCAGCATCTGGCCACCAGTCTTGAATAGTTCGGCTGGTAGCCCATCGGCTCTTGCTGCTTTGTTGTTCTTGAGCCGATTAATTGCTTTTATGACCTCATCTTGGCTAGGTGGTATACACTCCATACCGTCATCTCTTATTGGTTCTGGGGTATCATCTTCAACAC
>NW_026885938.1:0-7195 GCF_032173495.1 Musca vetustissima
ATTTTTTTGTATGTTTGCTTTTCAACGTGGAACCAATACCATATGGACTACGCTTTGCATATGGACTATTAAAATAATTGAACACAGACTCGAGACAAAACATTGCAGGAGGTCAGGGTTTTTCTCTTTGATTTTTGAAGTCTTGGAAACCAACAGAAAAAAAGAGGAAGATAAATGGAAGTTTTAGTTAACAAAGTAAGGGGAGGTTCGATGCCATTAACAACAAATCATTAAGCACACACACACATACACACGGAACGACAAGTGCGTATCCACGGATACTGATTCATAGGAATTTCATCACTTTGGAACCAAATTTTTTCGCAATATGAAGAAATATCGAATTTTTGTCAAGAAATTATGAGGAAACAAGGAAAGAACGCAGCGAACTGAGTATTTTTTTTCTGTAGAAAAGAGAGTCCTCAGAGACCTTTTTATATCGAAAAAGAAGAAGGCCTCTGAAATAAGAAATTTAATAGGGCCTGAAAATTCTTTTCCTATTTCTACCCGACAAACAAACAGTCTAAAAAATTTCCTTGGACCCTGAGGATACTTTTTTCTATAGAAACAAAAATCCCCAGGTCCCTGAGGATACTTTGTTCTATAGAAACAAAAATCTTCAGGTCCCTGAGATTTTTTTTTTTTTTTGAAGAAAAATCCTAACGTCCCTTTTGAAAAATTTTCCTAAGAAAAAAATTCTTCAGGACCTGAGATACTTTTTCTATAGAAAAAAATCCTCAGGTCCCTGAGGCTACTTTTCTCTATAGAAAAAATTCCTCAGGTCCCTGAGGATACTTTTCTCTGTAGAAAAAATTCTCAGATCGACGATGATATTTTTTTCTATAGAAAACCAGTAAGGAAAGTAGTAAAGTCGGACGGGGCCGACTATATGATACTCTTCACCACGTTGAGTATATTCAACAGATGAATCCTAACAGACGTCGCATTTTTAAAGGACCAGCAAAATGAAATTGGATCCATAAACATGTCATTCTACAACGGATACTACCTTTTTCATTTGGTCAGATATAGAAGCTATATCTAATTCTGAACCGATTTCAACGATTTCAGGAAATTTAACACACATAATTCTAGGCCTAATTCATTACGCTGTGCCAAATTTCGTGCAAATCGAAGGATATATTGGGACATTAGTGGACGATTTACATTAAATCGGACAAAAATATATATGGAAGCTATATCTAAATGTGAACCGATTTTCAGGAAACTTAACACACATAACTCTATACTTCATGCATTACGCCGTGCCAAATTTTGTGCAAATCGAAAGATATATAGGGACTTCGGTGCACCATTTACATTAAATCGGACGAAAATATATATGGGAGCTATATCAAAATCTGAACCGATTTTCATGAAACTCAGCACACATCATTCTAGCCCTAATTCATTACGCCGTGTCAAATTTCGTGCATATCAAAAGATATATAGGGACTTCGGTGCACCATTTACATTAAATCGGACGAAAATATATATGGGAGCTATATCAAAATCTGAACCGATTTTTCCCAATTTCAATAGGGTTCGTTCTTGGGCCAAATAAGTGACCTATGCCAAATTTCATCCAAATCGGATCATAAATGCGACCTGTACTTTGTTCACAAAAATACATGGACGGACAGACGAACGGGCGGACATGCGTAAATCGATTCAGAAAGTGATTCCATGCATATTCTCAAAAGGAACCATGTGTCTATCTCGATTCCTTTTGCCTGTTACAAACATATGCACAAAGACATAATACCCTGTACCACAGTGTGGTGAAGGGTATAAAAATTCCTCAGGTCCCTGAGGATCCTTTTTTCCCCAAGCTATTTTTTCCTGTAGAATAAATCTTCATGTCTCATAGGATACTTTTTTCTATTGAATGGTTCTTCCGAGGTTACTTTTTTCTATGGGAAAACATACTCAGATCCCTCTGAGGCTAATTTACTACAAAATAAAAATCTCAGGTCCCCGGGGATACGTTTTTCTACAGGAAAAATCATAAGTTGCCTGTAGTTTAAATTTTTCTATAGTAAAAAATCCTCAGGTCTTTGGGAATTCTTTTTTCTAAAGGTAGAGTAATTTCTACCTTTAGGTTATTTTTCCTATAGAAAATAATTCCTCAGGTCCCTCCGAAAATTTTTTCTCTGGAATACAATATAGGTCCGTCTGAAAATTATTTTTCTAAATAAAATTCTCAGGTCTGTCTGAGAATTCTTTTTTCTTTAAAAAAAATTCCAAAAGGAGGATTCTTCTCTCAATAAAAAAAAAACAATTTCAGCGAATGAGGATTCTTTTTTTAATACAAAAAAATTCTCAGATCCTTCTGAGGTTAATTTTTTCTATAGAAACAAGTCCACATGTCTCGGAGGATAATTTTTTTCTATAGAAAAAATCCTTTTGATAGAAAAAATGTTTTTTTTAATGTCCACAATATTGTCCTTCCCAAATCCTTTAAATTTTGTAAAATTTAAACAATATTCATTTTTTTACAAATCTTTTCCTAAATTTCAAATTCATTTGACCCTTGACATATCTGCATGTCATTTACACTCTACATAACAAAATGTGCGTGAAGATACATTCGTTTTTAACTAGCAAAGACACAAACCAGTATGTGTGGTTGTGTTCAGTATAACAGTTTTGTAATACGGTATAACAAAATTCACGGAAAATAAATTCTGATTTATTACGAAATTATATATATTTAAATTATATTCAGAATATATTTTCATTTTGTGAATATGAGTTATGATGTATTATGATAAAAAAATTTGTAAAAAACAAATAATATTGTCTAAAATAAAGAGAAAAAAACAATATATGTTTTAACCCACTGTGCGGGATCTATAAAAGATACGCCTGATCTGAAGGTACCGTATGAAAGCTTGTCTCCTCTACTTTTAGAAAATATTTTTTCAGAATTTTCTGACACAGAAATTTTGAGAAAAAAAATTTTGAAAAAAATATATAATTTTAAGGGGCATTATATTCAGAGAACCACTGTGCGGGAACTATGAAAGATACGCCTTATCCGAAGGTACCTTATGAAAGCTGGTCTCCTCCACTTTTAGAAAATGTTTTTTTCAGAAATTTCTGACACAGAAATTTTGAGAAAAAAAATTTTGAAAAAAATATATAATTTTAAGGGACATTATATTCAGAGAACCACTGTGCGGGAACTATGAAAGATACGCCTTATCCGAAGGTACCTTATGAAAGCTGGTCTCCTCTACTTTTAGAAAATATTTTTTTCAGAATTTTCTGACACAGAAATTTTGAGAAAAAATTTTTTGAAAAAAAAAATATAATTTTAAGGGGCATTATATTCAGAGAACCACTGTGCGGGATCTATAAAAGATACGCCTGATCTGAAGGTACCGTATGAAAGCTGGTCTCCTCTACTTTTAGAAAATATTTTTTTCAGAATTTTCTGACACAGAAATTTTGAGAAAAAAAATTTTGAAAAAAATATATAATTTTAAGGGACATTATATTCAGAGAACCACTGTGCGGGAACTATGAAAGATACGCCTTATCCGAAGGTACCTTATGAAAGCTGGTCTCCTCTACTTTTAGAAAATATTTTTTTCAGAATTTTTTGACACAGAAATTTTGAGAAAAAAAATTTGAAAAAAATATATAATTTTAAGGGGCATTATATTCAGAGAACCACTGTGCGGGAACTATGAAAGATACGCCTTATCCGAAGGTACCTTATGAAAGCTGGTCTCCTCTACTTTTAGAAAATATTTTTTTCAGAATTTTCTGACACAGAAATTTTGAGAAAAAATTTTTTGAAAAAAAAATATAATTTTAAGGGACATTATATTCAGAGAACCACTGTGCGGGAACTATGAAAGATACGCCTTATCCGAAGGTACCTTATGAAAGCTGGTCTCCTCTACTTTTAGAAAATATTTTTTTCAAAATTTTCTGACACAGAAATCTTGAGAAAAAATTTTTTGAAAAAAATATATAATTTTAAGGGACATTATATTCAGAGAACCACTGTGCGGGATCTATAAAAGATACGCCTGATCTGAAGGTACCGTATGAAAGCTTGTCTCCTCTACTTTTAGAAAATATTTTTTCAGAATTTTCTGAAACAGAAATTTTTATATTTTTTTTTTTTTTTTTTTTTTTTTTTTTTGATATATATTTTTAAGGGCTAAAATCGAATTTAACTCAGTGGGTACAGTACAACGGAAATTAAATTCGGTTTTTATAAAATTATATATTAAAATTCATAATATATTTTTATTTTTCGAATACGAGTTGAAATATAAATTATAATATAATATACAATTATAAATGTTTCAAATAATAATTTATTTTAAAAATATGTTTTAAGGACAATATATGCGGAGAACTAAAAACCTACGTCTTTCCGATAATAATTTATTTTAAATTGAAAAAAATATATTTTGATAATTTATATTATAAAAAAAATTGAAACCGCAGACACTCCGACTGGATTTGAACTCAGAGCCGAAGTCTTAGAACAATGCGTGTATACCTCTGTGCTATTGCCAATATTGTAAAAGATGTTATGTTTGGTAGGTTTTATTTTTCTGTTAGTGTCTCAATTTCTATGTTTTAGACATTTTTGTTGAAGAAGTGTTTAGAAAATTTGGAACATGGAAGGAACATCGCAAATTACAAAACACGTAAGACATATAAGCATATGAACCCGTTGTAAATTACACAGAAAACATTTGAATGTGTTTTATTATGTCATTATTATTTATGACCTTTGCAAGGTTTTTGTGTACATCTAATACACAATTTATCTATTAAAGTCATATACAGTAGATATCGAATATAAGCACTTCTCATATAAGAAAAAATCGCATATAAGAAAGATTATCAAAAACACCGAGCTTATATCCGATAATTCCATATAAGAACACCGAGCTTATATCCGATAATTCCATATAAGAAAAAAACGCATATAAGAAAGAAATCTCCGGCTTTTTTTGAGTTTCTTATATCCGATATCTACTGTACAATGGAAACATAAATGATCCACTCTTTTTCCCTAGAACTACAGATTTCCCGAATTGCATTCTTAGATGTCACATGTTTTCTAATGATCTATTTATAGTTCTTTATACTTGTGCGTGTGCGTGTGTGCATTCAACATACAAAATATGCGCACACTGAGAGTCCGCGTTAAGGGTTGTTTATTACCATGTGCAAAAATGTAACGTTCGCTATTTGTTGTTGTTGCATAGAAACGAAAAGCTTAATATAAGATCATTAAGCTTTTCGTTTCTACGATTTTGAGTGTTTTTTTATACCCTCCATTATAGTATGGAGGGTATACTAATTTTGTCATTCCGTTTGTAACTCATCGAAATGTTCATTTCCGACCCTATAAAGTATATATATACCCAATAAGAACTCAAGAACCCAAAACTACCGAAAATTAGGGGGGTACTGTTATATGGGAGCTATGCTTAAACGTGGACCGATATATCCCATCTTCGAACTTGACCTGCCTGCAGACAAAAGACAAACCTATGCTAAATTTCAGTACCCTACCTCAATTCCTTCAGAAGATAGCGTGATTACAACAGACCGACGGACGGACAGGGCTAGATCGCTTTAGAATTTCACCCTGATCAAGAATATATATACTTTATAGGGTCGGAAATGAACATTTCGATGAGTTACAAACGGAATGACAAAATTAGTATACCCTCCATACTATAATGGAGGGTATAAAAAAACACTAAAAATCGAGCTTTAGTTAAAATTTTGAAAAATGTTACATAAGAGACGTAGTCCCCATTTTGTTGGCTTATAGTTTTACTTTGACACGAAAGCCGTGAAATGAGTAACTTAGTCACAAATCGATAGAGAACATAAAAAATGTTGGTTCGCCTCAACAGATTAATTAACCCAAAACTCTTAATTTGTTCCCATATACTTAATTAATTCCCTAGTTATAAAGGGGTGAACCTCGGCTTCACCTATGTTAAAAAATTGGCAATATTGTCCATATATATTTTTTAACAAATTCACGCCATGTGGGAATTTTTAAAAGCCTATGCCTTTTGTCTTTTCGAAAAAATACTTTAAAAACCCAAGCCTTGTGATTATTTTTTTTTTTTTTCAAATAACGACAATGTTATAACACAAGGTTTTGCAGTTTTTAAAACTTTTTTGTTGAATAACACAATGCTTGTTATTTTAAATATATATTTTTTAAATATATGGCATTTATTTGTAAAAAATTGTGGTTTCAGATAACAACAAGGCGTGTATTTGTAAAAATTTTTAAATACCAAATGTTTTCGTTATTTTAAAAATTTTCTGAATAACCACAAAACTTGGAGGTTTGTAATCGAATATTTTTTTACAAAAAGCGTGTATTTCCAAAGAAAAATCCAAATAACGGATAATTATAATTATAATAACTAAATATATATAATTTAATGTTATTTAATTAATTTAAAATTAAAAAATAATCAATTAAAAATTTTCCTGTGGTGGGATTTGAACCGACGTCCCTATGCTATGATCAAAAGCATATTTCACACTGCATCTACCCGCTTACCACTGAGCTACTGCACATACTCCGTCTGCACAAATACGATGCTTGTTTTGTTCTTCCCACCACAGGAAAAATTTTAACTTATTATTTTTCTAATTTTAAATTAATTAAATAACATTAAATTGTATATATTTAGTTATTATAATTATTATTATCCGTTATTTGGATTTTTCTTTGGAAATACACGCTTTTTGTAAAAAAAATATTCGATTACAAACCTTCAAGTTTTGGGGTTATTCAGAAAATTTTTAAAATAAATAAACCATTTGGTGGTATTTAACAATTTTTAAAAATACACGCCTTGTTGTTATCTGAAAGCACAATTTTTTACAAATAAATGCCATATATCTAAAAAAATATATATTTAAAAAACAAGCCTTGTGTTATTCGAAAAATAATCACAAGGCTTGGTTTTTTTAAAAAGTATTTTTTCGAAAAGACACAAGGCATAGGCTTTTAAAAATTCCGACATGGCGTGAATTTGTTAAAAAATATATATGGACAATATTGCCAATTTTTTAACATAGTTGGAGCCGAGGTTCACCCTCGAACCACATTTTTTATGTTCTCTATCGATTTGTGACTAAGTCACTCATTTCACGGCTTACGTGTCAAAGTAAAAACTCT
>NW_026885939.1:0-7173 GCF_032173495.1 Musca vetustissima
TATAAAACGTAACTATTTTAAAAATATTTTTAATGGATTTTTCGAATGTATTTTTCAGAGGTGTGCTATGAGCTTGGAGTTTTTTAGAGGTGTGCTATAAGCTTGGAGTTTAAAAAAAAAAATTAAACTTAGTTTTTTCCAAATATTTTTTAATAGGTTAGCTATAAGTGAGAGTTTTTGGAAAAATATATTTTTTAGTTTTGGTAGAGCTCATTTATTTGGCCCAAGGGCGAACCCTATTGAAATTAGTGAAAATAGGTTCAGATTTAGATATAGCTCCCACATATATTTTCGTTCTATTTAATAGATATGGTGCACCAAAGTCTCTATATATCTTTCGATTTGCACGAAATTTGGCATAGCGTTCTGAATTCAGTCTAGAGTGATGTGTGCTAAGTTTCGTAAAAATCGGTTCAGATTTAGATATAGCTCCCAAATATATATTTTCGACCGATTTTATGTAAATGGTGCACAAAAATCCCTATTTAATTTTATATTTGCACGAAATTTGGCATGGCATACTAAATTTAGTCTGGAATGATGTGTGCTAAGTTTCGTAAAAATCGGTTCAGATTTAGATATAGCTCCCATATATATATATATATATATATATATTCGACCGATTTTATGTAAATGGACTACCAAAGTCCCTATTTAAATTTATATCTGCACGAAATTTTTCATTGATAATTCAAATTCGAAGATGGGGAATATCGGTCCACTCCTTTCGAAACCTCTACACAGGGACTAGGTCTAAATGCGGATATAAATCATTATCGAACCTTAAGTTCTAATTTTTTATCTCGCTATCCTCCGCAGGTGAAATTATTACAACAGAGTCTTAGAACCAAACTCAAAACGCGGAACAAATCAGATAACTATTTTAATATAAACCAGTAAGGAAAGTAGTAAAGTCGGACGGGGCCGACTATATGATACCCTTCACCACTTTGGGTATATTAAACAGGACTATTAACATGAAATTGGATGAAATAAAATATGTGATATTTATCTAAATGTGAATATACCTAGATCTATCCATAAAGTATGTAAATCGACTTCAAACAAATATACGACAAAGGACGAAACTATATATGGGAGCTATATCTAAATCTTGACCGATTTTCTCGAAACTTGGCAGACATCATTCTAGACTTAATTGAATACGATATGCCAAATTTCGTGCAAATCGAAATATATATAGGTCTTTGGTGCACCATTTACATGAAATCGGACGAAACTATATATGGGAGCTATATCTAAATCTGAACCGATTTTCACGAAACTTGGCAGACATCATTCTAGACCTAAATGATTAGGCTGTACCAAATTTCGTGCAAATCGTGCAAAGATATATAGGGGCCGTTTACATTAAATCGGTTAAATATATATGGGAGCTATATCTAAATCTGAACCGATTTTTCCCAATTTCAATAGGGTTCGTCCTTGGGCCGAATAAGTGACCTATGCCAAATTTCATCCCATTCGGATCGTAAATGCGACCTGTACTTTGTTTACAATTTAACATGGACAGACAGACAGACAGACGGACGGATGGACGGACATGCATAAATCGACTCAGAAAGTGATTCTATGCATATTCTCAAAAGGAACCATGTGTCTATCTCGTTTCCTTTTGCCTGTTACAAACATATGCACAAAGACATAATACCCTGTATCACAGTGTGGTGAAGGGTATAAAAAGGGAGTTATATGGGGACTACCCCAAAAAGGGGGCGAATATTAATAATTTTTGTTGAGAGATTTTTTACCATATACGGCTACGAAATACCAAATTCGGTTGAAAAACGCGCTCAAAAACCCCAAAATACCGAAAATTGGGGGTACCCTTATATGGGGGCTACCCGAAAAAATTGAGCTATATTCATAATTTTTTGTGGAGAGATTTGGAACCTATTAAGAACACAAAATACTAAATTACACCCAATTCGGGGGGAAAATACGATCAAAACCCCCAAAATACTGAAAATTAGGAGGCACCGTTATAGGGGGGCTACCAGAAAAAGTGGTAGCATATTTCAGCGAATTCGGCTGAAAAACGCGCTCAATAACCCCAAAATACCGAAAATTGAGGGGTACTGTTATATGGGAGCTATGCCTAAACGTGAATCGATATATCCCATCTTCGAACTTGACCTGCATGCAGACAAAAGACAACCCTATGCAAAATTTCAGCACCCTATCTCAATTCCTTCAGAAGATAGCGTGATTACAACAGACGGACGGACGGACGGAAATGGCTAGATCGTCTTAGAATTTTACCCTGATCAAGAATATATATACTTTATAGGGTCGGAAATGATTATTTCGATGAGTTACAAACGGAAAAACAAAATTAATATACCCTCCATACTATGGTGGAGGGTATAAAAATGGTAATGTTATGTTAATTTTTTTTATTAGGAATTATTTATGAGGAATTTTATTCGATATATTTGCTAGACCTGATCTCTATCATGTTCTTTGTTGGCAAACAAAAAAAAAAAAAAAAACCAAAAACAAAATTCTTATCAAATCAGGTGGCGAAATCAAGTTTAAAAATAGAAGAATTTGTGTTATTGTTAATTGTCATAACATATAAAATTAAAACCTATATTATTGTAAACAAGAATGAATCTTAAAAAATATTTTTAAGGTCAGTTTTTTTTTCTTAAATCTTTAAGTGACCATCTAAAAATAATTTTAAAGCCAGAGTTTTTTAAGATATATTTATAAGGCCAGTTTTTTATACCCCTCACCACACTGTGCTACAGGGTATTATGCATTTGTGCATATGTTTGTAACAGGCAAAAGGAAACGAGATAGACACATGGTTAATTTTGAAAATATGCATAGAATCACTTTTTGAGTCGATTTATGCATGTCCGTCCGTCCGTCCGTCTGTCGATGTTAAATTGTAAACAAAGTACAGGTCGCATCTATAATCCGAATTGGATGAAATTTGGGATAGGTCACCTATTGAAATTGGGAAAAATCGGCTCAGATTTAGATATAGCTCCCATATATAGTTTCGTCCGATTTTTTTGTAAATGGAGCACCAAAGTCCCTATATATCCTTGAATTTGCACGAAATTTGGCATAGCGTACTCTATTAAGTCTAGAATGATGTGTGCTAAGTTTCGTGAAAATCGGTTCAGATTTAGATATAGCTATCATATATATTTTCGTCCGATTTAATGTAAACAGTTCCTATATATCTTTTGATTTGCCCGAAATTTGGTACAGCGTAATGAATTAGATCTAGAATGATGTGTGTCAAAAATGGTGTACCAAAGTTCCTATATATCCTTCGATTTGCACGAAATTTGCCATAGCGTAAAGTTTTTCAACAAGGGTGAGTTTTTGAAATTATGTTGGGCGTTTCTCACAAAAATCACGCGTAGATTAAAGAGACATCGGAGGATTTCTCAAGCGTTAAAAAATATGTTTGGAGTGCCACTCATCAAGCTCGGATTTTTTTTAATATATTTGGAGTGTTTCTATACAAATGATTTTTTTTAAGATTTTTGGGCGCCTCTCAACAAGCCTGGATGTTTTTTTTTTTTTAAATATTTTTCGAATGTCTTATACTCACCAAACGAAGCTCTCTTTCCCGCCACATTGGCGAACAATTGCTGTGCACCCACTTCCGCCTTACACACTGTACGATTAAAATCCGGTGACATATCCGTGACCACACGTTCCGCTTCCGTGGGACTATAATCCGTGACATTTTCAAAATTAAAAACATTACAATCAATATTATAGGTTCTTTTATCCACTATTGTCGAACACACTATACGGCTATAGCCCATATTGACACTGCACGCCTTCTCCACTGGGAAATTCGAAATGGCAATATAATTGAGAATAGGAGCCATGTAATAGAAAAATATCATTGGTTCGATAACCAAATTACGGCGATAACGCCAAACTTTTTGCAAATAATTGAGTTTTTTCTCATTCTCAAGGGGGGTGGCGGGAGTTGAAGCCATTTTTATTTTTATTTATATTGGATTTAATTTTTGATATTTGGAATTTAAATATTTTTTTTATTTAGAACTTCGATCATTGCCGTGTTTTTATTTGTTTCGTGGTTTTTGGTCAATGCGCGCCGGCGTCCAAATTCAAACTAAACTTAGATGAATGATTTAGTTAAATCAATCAATTGGCATGTTCACTCTTGCTCACTCTGGTTTTGAGCTTCTTCTTCATCTTCATCGGCTGTCAGTCAAGTTTTGTGCTAATAAAAAATTTTTTGGAACATAATGACTTCGACCATTAAAACAGTAATAAAATAAATTAAATCGAACTCAAAATATGTCGCATGCTTACAGCTAAAGGTGTGTGCGTGTATTAGTTAAAATTAAAATATTTTTTTACAGCCAATATCAAAACGTGGATTTTATTAAAAATATTTTTTACAGCCTATACCAGGACGTAGAATTTAAAAAAAGTTTTTACAGCCAAAACCAAGGCATAGATTTTTTAAATAGTTTTTACAGCCCATGCCAAGGATTAGATTTTTTAGGAAATATTTTTCGATGCGTATAGCAAGCATAGATTTAACAAAAAACCAGTAAGGAAAGCAGTTAAGTCGGACGGGCCGACTATATGATACCCTTCACCACTTTGGGTATATTCAATAGATGAATCCTAACAGACGTCGCATTTTTAAAGGACCACTAAAATGAAATTGGATCCATAAACATGCCATTCTGCAACCAATACTAAATTTTTCATTTGGTGAGATATATCTAAATCTGAACCAATTATCACAAAATTTAGCACACATCATTCTAGGCCTAATCCAGTTCGCTATGCCGAAAGGATATAACGAAAATATATATGGGAGTTATATCTATCTAAATCTGAACCGATTTTCACGAAACGTTGCACACATCATTCCCGACCTAATTCAGTACTTTATGCCAAATTTCGTGCAAATCGAATGATATATAGGGACTTTGGTGCACCTACAACAACAAAAATATTCATCAAACAACAACAACAACCAATCGCCATTAAAATTTATAACAAAAACACAGAGCAATAAAATTAAAAAGAAAAAAAAACGATATAAAAAGTTCGGCCAACTCAATGACATGGTCGAACTATACTTACCCTTATTCAAAATAACTGATGAAAGAATATTCTTTAACCAGTAAGGAAAGTAGAAAAGTTGGACTGGGCCCTGATGATATGATACCCTTCACCACTTTGGGTATGTTCTACATATGTATCCTAACAGACGTCTCGTGTTTGTTATATATCTATATCTGAACCGATTTCAGGGCAATTTGCCAGACACTAATTTATATTACTTCAATACGTTGTGTCAATCGGCCTAGCTATGGATCTTTTCACGAAGGGTAGCAACATCATTCTAGACTTAATT
This sequence comes from Musca vetustissima, assembly GCF_032173495.1. Classification (NCBI taxonomy): domain Eukaryota; kingdom Metazoa; phylum Arthropoda; class Insecta; order Diptera; family Muscidae; genus Musca; species Musca vetustissima. Next base: position 5,399 of record NW_026885939.1, read on the forward strand.
CAGTACCCTATACCAAAATTCGTGCAAATCGAAAGATATGTAGGGTTTTTGGGGCACCAATTACATAAAATCGGACGAAAATATATATGGGAGCTACATCTAAATCTGAACCGATTTTCACGAAACTTAGCACACGTCATTCTAGACATAATTCAGTACGCTATGACAAATTTCGTGCAAATCGAATGATTTTCAGAGACTTTGGTGCACCAATTACATAAAATCGGACGAAAATATATATGGGAGCTATATCTAAATCTGATCCGATTTACACGAAATTTAACACACATCATTCTAGACTTAATTCAGTACGCTATGACAAATTTCGTGCAAATCGAAAGATATATAGGGACTTTGGTGCACCAATTACATAAAATCGGACGAAAATATATATGGGAGCTATATCTAAATCTGAACCGATTTTCAGGAAACTTAACACACATCATTTTACACTTCATTCAGTACGCTATGCACAATTTTGTTCAAATCTATGGATATATAGACTCTTTGGTACACTATTTACCTAAAATCAGATGTAATTATATTATGGGAGCTATATCTAAATCTGAACCGATTTTTTTCAATTTCAATAGGGTTCGTCCTTGGGCCAAATAAGTGACCTATGCCAAATTTCACCCAATGTGGATCGCAAATGCGAACTGTATTTTGCTTACAAATTAACATGGACCGACAGGCGGACATACATAAATCGACAAAATGTGATTCGATGCATATTCTCAAAGTAAACCATGTGTCTATCTCGTTTCCTTTTCCCTGTTACAAACATATGTACAATATTCTGTACTACAGTGTGGTGAAGGGTATAAAAAATCCACGCCTTTTGCTGGTCCGATGAAATATTCTTTAACCAGTAAGGAAAAGAGCAAGCTTGGACGGGACCGACTATATGATATCATTCACCACTTTGGGTATATTCAACAGATGAATCCTAACAGACATCGCATTTTTAAAGGACCAGTAAAATGAAATTGGATCCATAAACATGTCATTCTGCAACCGATACTAAATTTTTCATTTGCTCAGATATAGAAGCTATATCTAAATCTTAACCGATTTCACGAAACTTAACACACATCATTCTAGACCTAATCTGTCACGCTGCGCAAATTTTGTCCAAACCGAAAGATATTAAGGGATTTTCTGGTATACGATTTACCTTAAATCAGACTAAAATGTATATGGGAGCTATATCTAAATCTGAACCGATTTTCACGAAACTTGGCAGACATCACTCTAGGTTCAGTTCAGAACGCTATGCCGAATTTCGTGCAAATCGAAAGATAAATAGGGACTTTGGTACACCATTTACATTAAATCGGGCGAAAATATATATGGGAGCTTTATCTAAATTTAAACCGATTTTCACGAAATTTAACACACATCTTTCTTAACTCAGCTCAGCACGCTATGCCAAATTTCGTGCCAATCGAATGATATATAGGGACTTTGGTGCATCATTCACATAAAATCGGACGGAAATATATGAAGCTATATCTAAAAATCGAAAAAAATATTCTTAAAAAAATCCACGCCTTGTGCAGGTCCATGAAAAAATATTCTTTAAAAAATCCACGCCTTAGGGCCTTGAAAAAATATTCTTCATAAATCCATGTTTTATTTCCTTTTTGTTTTACTCACTCCTTACAAAACAAAAGACTTAAGACAGAAGCTTGATATTTTTATTTTGTTATTCATTTATATATTGCACTATTTGTTTTTCCTTAGTTCTAGCTATAAATAGATTGCTCACAAAT